>NC_136732.1:270000-272500 GCF_936440315.1 Barbus barbus
GACCTGTGTGGCATGCACGGCGTTAATTTGTTTGCCACCGCACCCCAGAGGAGCATACGTCACCGGTCTCTGTGGCGCAATCGGTTAGCGCATTCGGCTGTTAACTGTAAGGTTGGTGGTTCAAGCCCACCCAGGGACGCAGGAAGCTTTTCGCTGCCGTTCCGCCATGTGTCCGCAAGCTTCAGAGTTTAGCACACAGGGAACCTGTTCACTAACGCAGCGTTCGTAGCCCTTTTTGAGCGCTTACAGCTTTGTCAGTTGCCTTGTGTCAAAAGAAGACAGAGGGTGGTAGGTGAAGGTTTGCATCGGCTCAAGTTTGCTGTGGCGTGTTTATGTTTTGTTCCGGGTGGTGGAGGCCCGTATTCCAGGGAGGTCCTGCTCAAAACCCCCTCTAGGAGCACCACAAAATGCCATGAAAATCACATTCAAATAATATAGTGTCGGAATTTGCAAACTGTATTCACGCAGCGGGACAGAACTGAATGCCTGGAACGTTTGTGGAGTTGCCTGAACTTGTAACCTATCGGGCTTTCGGACAAGAGGTCAATCGATTTGCCGCACTTCTATATGTACTAGCATCTTTGTATTTTCAGTTTGCGGTTGGAGGTTGGGTCCTCCGATTTTTGCTGGATGGCTCACTATTTGCCTTTGGTAATTAGGAGAAGTTTGCCTTCAGTGACCGCTCTCTCTCTCTTGCCACAGATGGAAACGGAACTTTAACTCCGGGCTTTTGATTGTGCATGTTATCGGCCTGCTCTGCTTGTTCAACCTGTGTTCCCCAGCAAGAGGCATGGCTAAAACAAACAGAGAACACTCTAAGCCAGGGGTGTCCAAACTCTGTCCTGGAGGGCCACTGTCCTGTAGAGTTTCGCTACAACCAGCTCCAGAAGACCCGCCTGGAAGACTCTAGTCTCCCTGGTGAGACCTTGATTAGCTGGTTCAGGTGTGTTTTCATAGGGGTCGGAGCTAAGCTCTGCAGGACAAGGGCCCTCCAGGACCGAGTGTGAACGCCCCTGCTCTAAGCCTACCGCTACGCTTAACCCTAACTTTACCCGCAAGAGGTTTTCCCAAGCCTGTGCAAAAAGTGAGGTGCCGTTTCGCGCGCAAAATTTGGCCTCTGATAAAAACCGCGAACGGGCCCGCGGCAGTCCAACGCAGCCGCCCGGCTAGCTCAGTCGGTAGAGCATGAGACTCTTAATCTCAGGGTCGTGGGTTCGAGCCCCACGTTGGGCGTATCTATTGGTTTTCTCTCAATTCCCAACGGGCTCTCAGTTTCCAGCGAGTCTCTTGACCTGTGTGGCACGCACGGCGTTAATTTGTTTGCCACCGCACCCCAGAGGAGCATACATCATCGGTCTCTGTGGCGCAATCGGTTAGCGCGTTCGGCTGTTAACCGAAAGGTTGGTGGTTCAAGCCGACGCAGGAAGCTTTTCGCTGCCGTTCCGCCATGTGTCCGCAAGCTTCAGAGTTTAGCACACAGGGAACCTGTTCACTAACGCAGCGTTCGTAGCCCTTTTTGAGCGCTTACAGCTTTGTCAGTTGCCTTGTGTCAAAAGAAGACAGAGGGTGGTAGGTGAAGGTTTGCATCGGCTCAAGTTTGCTGTGGCGTGTTCATGTTTTGTTCCGGGTGGTGGAGGCCCGTATTCCAGGGAGGTCCTGCTCAAAACCCCCTCTAGGAGCACCACAAAATGCCATGAAAATCACATTCACATAATATAGTGTCGGAATTTGCAAACTGTATTCACGCAGCGGGACAGAACTGAATGCCTGGAACGTTTGTGGAGTTGCCTGAACTTGTAACCTATCGGGCTTTCGGACAAGAGGTCAATCGATTTGCCGCACTTCTATATGTACTAGCATCTTTGTATTTTCAGTTTGCGGTTGGAGGTTGGGTCCTCCGATTTTTGCTGGATGGCTCACTATTTGCCTTTGGTAATTAGGAGAAGTTTGCCTTCAGTGACCGCTCTCTCTCTCTTGCCACAGATGGAAACGGAACTTTAACTCCGGGCTTTTGATTGTTCATGTTATCGGCCTGCTCTGCTTGTTCAACCTGTGTTCCCCAGCAAGAGGCATGGCTAAAACAAACAGAGAACACTCTAAGCCAGGGGTGTCCAAACTCTGTCCTGGAGGGCCACTGTCCTGTAGAGTTTCGCTACAACCAGCTCCAGAAGACACGCCTGGAAGACTCTAGTCTCCCTGGTGAGACCTTGATTAGCTGGTTCAGGTGTGTTTTCATAGGGGTCGGAGCTAAGCTCTGCAGGACAAGGGCCCTCCAGGACCGAGTGTGAACGCCCCTGCTCTAAGCCTACCGCTACGCTTAACCCTAACTTTACCCGCAAGAGGTTTTCCCAAGCCTGTGCAAAAAGTGAGGTGCCGTTTCGCGCGCAAAATTTGGCCTCTGATAAAAACCGCGAACGGGCCCGCGGCAGTCCAACGCAGCCGCCCGGCTAGCTCAGTCGGTAGAGCATGAGACTCTTAATCTCAGGGTCGTGGGTTCGAG
>NC_136732.1:280000-297500 GCF_936440315.1 Barbus barbus
GTGTGAACGCCCCTGCTCTAAGCCTACCGCTACGCTTAACCCTAACTTTACCCGCAAGAGGTTTTCCCAAGCCTGTGCAAAAAGTGAGGTGCCGTTTCGCGCGCAAAATTTGGCCTCTGATAAAAACCGCGAACGGGCCCGCGGCAGTCCAATGCAGCCGCCCGGCTAGCTCAGTCGGTAGAGCATGAGACTCTTAATCTCAGGGTCGTGGGTTCGAGCCCCACGTTGGGCGTATCTATTGGTTTTCTCTCAATTCCCAACGGGCTCTCAGTTTCCAGCGAGTCTCTTGACCTGTGTGGCACGCACGGCGTTAATTTGTTTGCCACCGCACCCCAGAGGAGCATACATCATCGGTCTCTGTGGCGCAATCGGTTAGCGCGTTCGGCTGTTAACCGAAAGGTTGGTGGTTCAAGCCGACGCAGGAAGCTTTTCGCTGCCGTTCCGCCATGTGTCCGCAAGCTTCAGAGTTTAGCACACAGGGAACCTGTTCACTAACGCAGCGTTCGTAGCCCTTTTTGAGCGCTTACAGCTTTGTCAGTTGCCTTGTGTCAAAAGAAGACAGAGGGTGGTAGGTGAAGGTTTGCATCGGCTCAAGTTTGCTGTGGCGTGTTCATGTTTTGTTCCGGGTGGTGGAGGCCCGTATTCCAGGGAGGTCCTGCTCAAAACCCCCTCTAGGAGCACCACAAAATGCCATGAAAATCACATTCACATAATATAGTGTCGGAATTTGCAAACTGTATTCACGCAGCGGGACAGAACTGAATGCCTGGAACGTTTGTGGAGTTGCCTGAACTTGTAACCTATCGGGCTTTCGGACAAGAGGTCAATCGATTTGCCGCACTTCTATATGTACTAGCATCTTTGTATTTTCAGTTTGCGGTTGGAGGTTGGGTCCTCCGATTTTTGCTGGATGGCTCACTATTTGCCTTTGGTAATTAGGAGAAGTTTGCCTTCAGTGACCGCTCTCTCTCTCTTGCCACAGATGGAAACGGAACTTTAACTCCGGGCTTTTGATTGTGCATGTTATCGGCCTGCTCTGCTTGTTCAACCTGTGTTCCCCAGCAAGAGGCATGGCTAAAACAAACAGAGAACACTCTAAGCCAGGGGTGTCCAAACTCTGTCCTGGAGGGCCACTGTCCTGTAGAGTTTCGCTACAACCAGCTCCAGAAGACACGCCTGGAAGACTCTAGTCTCCCTGGTGAGACCTTGATTAGCTGGTTCAGGTGTGTTTTCATAGGGGTCGGAGCTAAGCTCTGCAGGACAAGGGCCCTCCAGGACCGAGTGTGAACGCCCCTGCTCTAAGCCTACCGCTACGCTTAACCCTAACTTTACCCGCAAGAGGTTTTCCCAAGCCTGTGCAAAAAGTGAGGCGCCGTTTCGCGCTCAAAATTTGGCCTCTGATAAAAACCGCGAACGGGCCCGCAGCAGTTCAACGCAGCTGCCCGGCTAGCTCAGTCGGTAGAGCATGAGACTCTTAATCTCAGGGTCGTGGGTTCGAGCCCCACGTTGGGCGTATCTGTTGGCTTTCTCTCAATTCCCAACGGGCTCTCAGTTTCCAGCGAGTCTCTTGACCTGTGTGGCATGCACGGCGTTAATTTGTTTGCCACCGCACCCCAGAGGAGCATACGTCACCGGTCTCTGTGGCGCAATCGGTTAGCGCGTTCGGCTGTTAACCGAAAGGTTGGTGGTTCAAGCCCACCCAGGGACGCAGGAAGCTTTTCGCTGCCGTTCCGCCATGTGTCCGCAAGCTTCAGAGTTTAGCACACAGGGAACCTGTTCACTAACGCAGCGTTCGTAGCCCTTTTTGAGCGCTTACAGCTTTGTCAATTGCCTTGTGTCAAAAGAAGACAGAGGGTGGTAGGTGAAGGTTTGCATCGGCTCAAGTTTGCTGTGGCGTGTTCATGTTTTGTTCCGGGTGGTGGAGGCCCGTATTCCAGGGAGGTCCTGCTCAAAACCCCCTCTAGGAGCACCACAAAATGCCATGAAAATCACATTCAAATAATATAGTGTCGGAATTTGCAAACTGTATTCACGCAGCGGGACAGAACTGAATGCCTGGAACGTTTGTGGAGTTGCCTGAACTTGTAACCTATCGGGCTTTCGGACAAGAGGTCAATCGATTTGCCGCACTTCTATATGTACTAGCATCTTTGTATTTTCAATTTGCGGTTGGAGGTTGGGTCCTCCGATTTTTGCTGGATGGCTCTTTATTTGCCTTTGGGAATTAGGTGAAGTTTGCCTTCAGTGACCGCTCTCTCTCTCTTGCCACAGATGGAAACGGAACTTTAACTCCGGGCTTTTTATTGTGCATGTTATCGGCCTGCTCTGCTTGTTCAACCTGTGTTCCCCAGCAACAGGCATGGCTAAACCAAACAGAGAACACTCTAAGCCAGGGGTGTCCAAACTCTGTCCTGGAGGGCCACTGTCCTGTAGAGTTTCGCTACAACCAGCTCCAGAAGACCCGCCTGGAAGACTCTAGTCTGCCTGGTGAGACCTTGATTAGCTGGTTCAGGTGTGTTTTCATAGGGGTTGGAGCTAAGCTCTGCAGGACAAGGGCCCTCCAGGACCGAGTGTGAACGCCCCTGCTCTAAGCCTACCGCTACGCTTAACCCTAACTTTACCCGCAAGAGGTTTTCCCAAGCCTGTGCAAAAAGTGAGGTGCCGTTTCGCGCGCAAAATTTGGCCTCTGATAAAAACCGCGAACGGGCCCGCGGCAGTCCAATGCAGCCGCCCGGCTAGCTCAGTCGGTAGAGCATGAGACTCTTAATCTCAGGGTCGTGGGTTCGAGCCCCACGTTGGGCGTATCTATTGGTTTTCTCTCAATTCCCAACGGGCTCTCAGTTTCCAGCGAGTCTCTTGACCTGTGTGGCACGCACGGCGTTAATTTGTTTGCCACCGCACCCCAGAGGAGCATACATCATCGGTCTCTGTGGCGCAATCGGTTAGCGCGTTCGGCTGTTAACCGAAAGGTTGGTGGTTCAAGCCGACGCAGAAAGCTTTTCGCTGCCGTTCCGCCATGTGTCCGCAAGCTTCAGAGTTTAGCACACAGGGAACCTGTTCACTAACGCAGCGTTCGTAGCCCTTTTTGAGCGCTTACAGCTTTGTCAGTTGCCTTGTGTCAAAAGAAGACAGAGGGTGGTAGGTGAAGGTTTGCATCGGCTCAAGTTTGCTGTGGCGTGTTCATGTTTTGTTCCGGGTGGTGGAGGCCCGTATTCCAGGGAGGTCCTGCTCAAAACCCCCTCTAGGAGCACCACAAAATGCCATGAAAATCACATTCACATAATATAGTGTCGGAATTTGCAAACTGTATTCACGCAGCGGGACAGAACTGAATGCCTGGAACGTTTGTGGAGTTGCCTGAACTTGTAACCTATCGGGCTTTCGGACAAGAGGTCAATCGATTTGCCGCACTTCTATATGTACTAGCATCTTTGTATTTTCAGTTTGCGGTTGGAGGTTGGGTCCTCCGATTTTTGCTGGATGGCTCACTATTTGCCTTTGGTAATTAGGAGAAGTTTGCCTTCAGTGACCGCTCTCTCTCTCTTGCCACAGATGGAAACGGAACTTTAACTCCGGGCTTTTGATTGTGCATGTTATCGGCCTGCTCTGCTTGTTCAACCTGTGTTCCCCAGCAAGAGGCATGGCTAAAACAAACAGAGAACACTCTAAGCCAGGGGTGTCCAAACTCTGTCCTGGAGGGCCACTGTCCTGTAGAGTTTCGCTACAACCAGCTCCAGAAGACACGCCTGGAAGACTCTAGTCTCCCTGGTGAGACCTTGATTAGCTGGTTCAGGTGTGTTTTCATAGGGGTCGGAGCTAAGCTCTGCAGGACAAGGGCCCTCCAGGACCGAGTGTGAACGCCCCTGCTCTAAGCCTACCGCTACGCTTAACCCTAACTTTACCCGCAAGAGGTTTTCCCAAGCCTGTGCAAAAAGTGAGGCGCCGTTTCGCGCTCAAAATTTGGCCTCTGATAAAAACCGCGAACGGGCCCGCAGCAGTTCAACGCAGCTGCCCGGCTAGCTCAGTCGGTAGAGCATGAGACTCTTAATCTCAGGGTCGTGGGTTCGAGCCCCACGTTGGGCGTATCTGTTGGCTTTCTCTCAATTCCCAACGGGCTCTCAGTTTCCAGCGAGTCTCTTGACCTGTGTGGCATGCACGGCGTTAATTTGTTTGCCACCGCACCCCAGAGGAGCATACGTCACCGGTCTCTGTGGCGCAATCGGTTAGCGCGTTCGGCTGTTAACCGAAAGGTTGGTGGTTCAAGCCCACCCAGGGACGCAGGAAGCTTTTCGCTGCCGTTCCGCCATGTGTCCGCAAGCTTCAGAGTTTAGCACACAGGGAACCTGTTCACTAACGCAGCGTTCGTAGCCCTTTTTGAGCGCTTACAGCTTTGTCAATTGCCTTGTGTCAAAAGAAGACAGAGGGTGGTAGGTGAAGGTTTGCATCGGCTCAAGTTTGCTGTGGCGTGTTCATGTTTTGTTCCGGGTGGTGGAGGCCCGTATTCCAGGGAGGTCCTGCTCAAAACCCCCTCTAGGAGCACCACAAAATGCCATGAAAATCACATTCAAATAATATAGTGTCGGAATTTGCAAACTGTATTCACGCAGCGGGACAGAACTGAATGCCTGGAACGTTTGTGGAGTTGCCTGAACTTGTAACCTATCGGGCTTTCGGACAAGAGGTCAATCGATTTGCCGCACTTCTATATGTACTAGCATCTTTGTATTTTCAGTTTGCGGTTGGAGGTTGGGTCCTCCGATTTTTGCTGGATGGCTCACTATTTGCCTTTGGTAATTAGGAGAAGTTTGCCTTCAGTGACCGCTCTCTCTCTCTTGCCACAGATGGAAACGGAACTTTAACTCCGGGCTTTTGATTGTGCATGTTATCGGCCTGCTCTGCTTGTTCAACCTGTGTTCCCCAGCAAGAGGCATGGCTAAAACAAACAGAGAACACTCTAAGCCAGGGGTGTCCAAACTCTGTCCTGGAGGGCCACTGTCCTGTAGAGTTTCGCTACAACCAGCTCCAGAAGACACGCCTGGAAGACTCTAGTCTCCCTAGTGAGACCTTGATTAGCTGGTTCAGGTGTGTTTTCATAGGGGTCGGAGCTAAGCTCTGCAGGACAAGGGCCCTCCAGGACCGAGTGTGAACGCCCCTGCTCTAAGCCTACCGCTACGCTTAACCCTAACTTTACCCGCAAGAGGTTTTCCCAAGCCTGTGCAAAAAGTGAGGCGCCGTTTCGCGCTCAAAATTTGGCCTCTGATAAAAACCGCGAACGGGCCCGCAGCAGTTCAACGCAGCTGCCCGGCTAGCTCAGTCGGTAGAGCATGAGACTCTTAATCTCAGGGTCGTGGGTTCGAGCCCCACGTTGGGCGTATCTGTTGGCTTTCTCTCAATTCCCAACGGGCTCTCAGTTTCCAGCGAGTCTCTTGACCTGTGTGGCATGCACGGCGTTAATTTGTTTGCCACCGCACCCCAGAGGAGCATACGTCACCGGTCTCTGTGGCGCCACTTGGAGCAGGATCGTCTGTCTCCGGCCGTCTCCTCGTCCAATCATAGAGCGTTCTCTCCATTGTGAGAATGGACGAGAGCCAATCATCGAGCGTTCTCTCCATTGTGAGAATGGACGAGAGCCAATCATCGAGCGTTCTCTCCATTGTGAGAATGGACGAGAACCAATCATCGAGTGTTCGCTCCATTGTGAGAATGGACGAGAGCCAATCAGTCTCCTTTGTGAGAATGGACGCGAGCCAATCGCGTTGCAGAACGAGAATGGACGCAGCCACTCAGCGTGCTCCATTCAGAGTCAGAAAAAAAAACAGCGCAGCAGAATAACGGATAACTCAGCAAAGTAAGTAATAAATGTTTTTTTCCTCTCTGTTTTCTGTGTTCTGAACTGGTAATTCGTTACGTTTTCGTCCGTCATTCATCAGTTTTTTGCATTTATAAACCGCGACTTGATAACGATTTATAACGACTTGCCCATAATAAACACCATTTGCCTTTAGTCGTAAGTTACTTATTAAACTCCTATTAGTCGTTTTGAATGGTGAAAAAAGTGTTACATCTGTAGCTGTAACTTAGTCATTCCTTATGAAATTCACCATGGTTTTACTATAGTGAAGTGTAGTAACGTTAACCGTGTTGTGTTTTCGGCAGATCGATTACAACTGTGTAAACACAGTCTATCTACAAATAAAAGTCTGAATGAAAAAAAACAACAACAACAACTTTATACTTGTAGATATAGTCGTTTACTATGGTTTTACTATAGTGAAAGTGTAACAACGTTTTTTTTTTTTTTTTTGTCATATCAGTTTTCAACTGTATAAACACAGTTTTGCTATAAATAAAAATATGAATGAAAAAAAAAACAACGTGATGCATGTAGATATAATCATTTACCATGATTTTACTATAGTGAAAGTGTAGTAACCATGTTTTAGTGAAAGTGTAGTAACCATGTTTTGTTTTCATGACTTACAATCTAACATATCAAACACCATTTGCCTGTGATTTTTCATATTAAACACCATTTAGTCTTTTTGAAGTTCACTTACTTTGGATGAAAGACAATGTAAAGTTGTAGACATACTAATTTCTTATGAAAATATAATGTTTTGTGTTTGCAGATCGATTACTATTTGTATAAACACAGATACAAGTCCTACAAATAATAATTTCAATGAAAAAGCAATGTAAAAACAATGTAATAGTTGTTGATATAGACATCCCTTTCAAAAAATAACCATGGTTTTACTATACAGAAGTGTAGTTATTGTGTTCTTTTTTTCCAGATTGATTACCATGTTTAACCACAGTTTTTACCTAATTTAAAAATGCATTTAATTTTTTGGGGGAGGATAACACTTTATTTTACATTGTCATTATTACACGCTATATGTAGTTACTATAGAAATAGATAAAATGAGACAAGAGCTGATAAAATGTAAAAACTGTAACTTGAATTCAATGTAAGTCGCTTTGGATAAAAGTCTCTGCTAAATGCATAAATGTAAATGTAAATAACAGTAAATTATGCATAATTGGATGCAACTAACCATAAACCAAAGCAAACACTAATCTTACCCCTACAGTAAGTGCATGTAGTAATTTAATATTCAAATGCCTACATGTATAATTGAAGTGCAACAATAAAGTGTAACCTTGTTTTGCTTTATTTGTAGTAAAATAATATTTAATTATTGTAATGGGTGCTATTATTTAGTTACTTTGAATATATATAATTGTATCATTAAAAACATCTGTGTAGTTGGCCAGTACTGGCAAAAATGAACATTATTTCCATATTATGTTCAGATGAGCACCAAGCCAAAGAGCCACAAGGCCATGGGTGATGGCGAGTGGATGGCCAGGTTGAGGGCTTTTGCCAGCTCTGGGGTTTGGCCTTCTGGAGGAGGCAATAGACCAGCACCACGGCAGCGGAAGTGGTACGACCTCTACCAGAAGGTAAAGTTACCAGAATCTTATTATATAATATGTAGTATGCAGGTCACAATGGTGCAGACCATTTCAGTAAACAGTAAAATTCTTATTTTTCAGATTGAGAAATGCCCCCTGCAGGCTCATGGGCAGACCACCCTCTTTGGTGGCTCCACAGCTTGCAGTTGTGGATTCCACACCACCAAGGTGATCTATTTAAAAATGACATAATATTGCATCACATATCACAATGCTGTTGTGCTGTTTCACTACATCTTATGCTCTTCTGCTGTTGTTTTCACAGCCTGCCACTGTTACTTCAACACAGGCCACTGCTGCACCTCCACAGTCTGAGGCTTCAGACTCGGCTCCTGCCCCACGGTCATTCCTGAGGCCCCCTCCTTCTTTATCAATGGTGAATATTGTCTTTGTAATTAATGTGTACTTCGAATCATTTTGAATTTGTTTGACATGAATATACAGCCCACCAAGGTCAGAATGATTCTAGCATACTCCTGCAGACTGATCAGACAAGCCATTCACATTTTTACATACACACACACACACACAAAGAACATTATAGACTCCAAGTAAAAGACAAAAAAGGAAAATATAATGTATGCAACTTGCATCACCTTGCATCATGCTTTGTTTCTCTTTTTAGTTCACTAAATCACGGTTTGGTGGGTCACAGTTGGCTTCACTAAAGCCAAATTTAGTAGATAGGAGGACCCCCAGCCCTTCTCCATCCTCTGTGAGGACCCCCAGCCCTTCTCCTCCCAGCCCCTCGCCTTCTCCATCCTCACACCTCTCTGTGAGGACCCCCAGCCCCTCTCCATCCTCTG
Organism: Barbus barbus; assembly: GCF_936440315.1. Lineage (NCBI taxonomy): Eukaryota > Metazoa > Chordata > Actinopteri > Cypriniformes > Cyprinidae > Barbus > Barbus barbus. The sequence goes on from NC_136732.1 coordinate 288,286, forward strand.
TGAGGACACCAACTGTGGCCTCTGTGAGGACCCCCAGCCCTTCTCCATCCTCTGTGAGGACCCCCAGCCCCTCTCCATCCTCTGTGAGGACACCAACTGTGGCCTCTGTGAGGACCCCCAGCCCTTCTCCATCCTCTGTGAGGACCCCCAGCCCCTCTCCATCCTCTGTGAGGACACCAACTGTGGCCTCTGTGAGGACCCCCAGCCCTTCTCCATCCTCTGTGAGGACCCCCAGCCCATCCCCATCCTCTGGGAGGACTCCATGTATGGCCTCTGTGAGGACCCCCAGCCCTTCTCCATCCTCTGTGAGGACACCAACTGTGGCTGCTGGGAGGACCCCGAGCCCAGCCCCATCCTCATTGCAGACCCACATTCCTGCTCCATTCTCTGTGAGTATATTAGCACCAATTTATTGGACAGACTGTGGTGTATATTAGTGCAGCCTATATTTATGCAAAAATCTAATTGTCATCCAAACAGGAGGAGCCTGGAAGAGTCCAGCAAGCCCCTGCTGAGGCCTCAGCTTCATTCTGGCTGCCAGGTGAATTAGGCAAGACCATCCCTGTGCAGGACCAGGGGTGGATTGCCAACACCTTATTTCACTCTGGCAAGCTGCGACCAGATTTGAAGCTGTGGTATGAGCCTCCCGTCCCGGCCCTCATTTACCACCAGACACCAACACCTGACCGGTTCTTCACCCATCGGCTGATGGTGTGGATGCCCTACCACCTGTGGAAGGTGAAGGTTTTCTGTCCTTGTGGCAAGAACCTGACGGGTTATGGTGTCCACAAGAGGGCCAGGAAGGTCCTGGACATCGACAGGTACTACCTGATGGTAACAGAGACACTCAGGTGCACTGTGTGTTCTCTGAACTATCTGTCAACAAGCCAGACTGTCCGGGACCAGCTTGACCTGCCGCACCAGAAAATGTTCCGGCTGATCCTGACCCGCAAGTGAGTAAAGTAGTCTAAAGATGGTTATTGTGAAGACTTAAACCACTGAAATGTCCCCCCTAATGAACATGTAAATAATCACAGCAACAATGTGCTTTTCAGGTATGCCTGTGACATTCGTGTTATTAGGCTGCTTCGGGACCGGACACTGGGCAACAGTCCAGCTCGATTGGTGCGGCAGTTGAAAGAGAACCATGGGGAGGAATGGCTGAATCGGTTGGCACACTATCTTGGGGAGTGTGCTGACTTTGTCAATCGACCCAGCCTCAATACGGTGGTCTGCCAGGAGCCTCCAGACCCAATCGACATCCCCACCAGTCGTTGGCTGCTGTCAGTATACGGTAGGGATATCCTCTCCAGAATTGGACATATAAAGGCCAGCATCACATCCATCTTTGGCAATATCTTAAAGATGGATTCCACAAAAAAGGTAAAAAATTTTTTGACTCTGTTACGCTCTGTAATGTTCATAAATACCATCAGATAGACATTCATATTATTGTCATTGCAAACGTTACATGACAAATGTTTACAAATATTACATTTGTAAATTCCAGATCACAAAGAAGCTGGCTGGCCATGGACGGGGGACAGCACTCTGGGTAACCTCCATTGGAAATGAGGTTGGCCAGATAGTGACCAGTGTGCTGTCAGTGCAAGAGGGGCCGGGACTGGACAGGATGGTGGCCGGTGTAATGGAGCGGTACCGCAAGGCTGCCATTCCACCCCCAGTGCTGCTTTATGTTGACTGTGGCTGCTGCGTGAGTGAGGGAGCAACAAGCAAGCTGCAGACCAGGTTCGGGGAGTGGCCAGACCTTCACATAAGACTGGACATCTGGCACTTTATGAGGAGGATGGCCGTGGGCTGCACCACCGATGCCCATCCCCTCTACCCCACTTTAATGGGATGCTTGTCTGCCTGCATCTTTGAGTGGGATGCTGGAGACCTCTGCCTGTTGCGGCAGGCAAAGAGGAAACAGCTGATGCAGGAGGGTGTGCCAGCTCTTACTGACATCCTGGTGGACAGGAGCATCAGTAAAAAGGAGCTGAGCCTTTACTGCCGCAGGAGGACACAAGGTGAGGAGGCCACCATACGCCTCATTGAAAGGCTGCTGCAGGAGCTGAGAGGGGCAAATGGGAGGGACCTTATGGGTGTGCCTCTGCTGGATGAGGTGCGCATGGAGCACATCTGGCGTGTGCAGAAACGCCACGTCAGGTGTATCCAGGACGTGCCGGGTGTGCCTCTCTACACTGAGGTAGGCACCACCACAAAGGCAGGGGTCACCCTGACCAGGTACCGCTGTGCCAGAGGCTCCACATCCCTGGAGTCTTTCCACTGCCACCTAAACAGGTTCATTCCAGGTTGGTGTCTCACATGTATGATGTTTTAAATAATTTCAATTTATGTTATTCAGATTGAAAGGCTTGTCATTTTTATTGGTATATATATATATATATATTTCTTCTTCTAGGAACCAGTGCAAATGCACTGAACTTTCAGCTGTACCTGCTGGAAGGTTTGAATAGGTGGAATCAGGATCGGGCAGCTGCATCAGTGACCAGCAAGCCAGCGTCCCTTCTCACCTACTCCGGGGATATGGCCCACTGCGTCAACACCAACAGCCTGAAGGTGTTTGGTCGGCCTTTTGTGCCAACTTTCAGGCCACCAGGCAGATACACTGGTATGTCATCTCCTTATCTGGTTACATAATACTTTTGGTTTGTGGGTTCTGAGTCTTTCCTTTTATCATGCTCATCACCAAACCCAACCATGGAAGTCTGATTAAAGTTGCATTCTATCTGTATGGAATGCTTGAATTAGAATTAGTCATGTGTGTACAGTATTCGTCACACGTTTGAACACATTACTGTTTTTAATGTTTTTGAAAGAAGTGTCTTATGCTCATTAAGGCTTATTTAATCAAAAATATCAATATATATCTAATAATATAATAATTATATATTATTATAAAATATATATATATATCAAACAGAAATATCATTTGTGCTGCCTAATCTATCTATCTATCCATCCATCCATCCATCCATCCATCCCTCTCTCTCTCTCTCTCTCTCTCTCTATATATATATATATATATATATTTGATTTTTGTTTTTAAACTATGATACGTTTTTCAGGATTCATTGATGAATAAAAAGTTAAGAACAACAGCATTTATCTAACATCCTTGCTGAATAACAGTATTAATTTCTTTAAAAAAAAAAAAGAACGAAAAAACTGACTAACCTTTGAACAGTAATGCAGGCCTATATTGTTACGGACGATTTTCTATTTGATAGCTAATGCTGTTCTTTATTTAACTTTTTATTTATCAATAAATCCTGAAAAAAGTATCACATATTATATAAAAACAGAAATTAAGCAGCACAACTGTTTCCAACTTTGGTAATAAATCAGCAAATTAGAATGATTTCTGAAGGATCATGTGACACTGAGGACTGGAGTAATGATGCTTAAAATTCAGCTTTGATCACAGAATTAATTCCATTTTAAGGTATATTAAAATAGAAAAGTTATTTTAAACTATAATAACATTTCTCAATATTTCTGTTGTTTTCTTTATGTTTTTATAAAATAAATGCAGGATTGATGAGCGTAAGAATGTGTCCAAATTTTTGACTGGTCCTGTATGTGTGTGTATGTGTCCTTTTATTTATTTTTTCATAGGAGAGCTGCTTGGTGTTGACTACCTGCTGAGTCAGACTGGACAGCCCCTGGTAGTGGACCCCGACTCAGAAGAGACAGAGAACATGCTGGAGGATGTGGATGAGGGCGAGGATGAAGAAGACGAGGGCTTCGGGGAAGACCAAACACATGATATTACTGTGTCAAGTCTTACCGATGACCCAAGCTTCTCTGCCTCCTCCATTCAGCCTGCTGCCACCTCCACTCTGGCTGCTGCCTCCTCCATCCAGCCTGCTGCCTCCTCCATCCAGCCTGTTGCCCCCTCTGCCCAGCCTGCTGCCCCCTCTGCCCAGCCTGCTGCCTCTTCCATCCAGCCTGCTGCCTCCTCCATCCAGCCTGTTGCCCCCTCTGCCCAGCCTGGTGCCCCCTCTGCCCAGCCTGCTGCCTCTTCCATCCAGCCTGCTGCCTCCTCCATCCAGCCTGGTGCCCCCTCTGCCCAGCCTGCTGCCTCCTCCACCCAGCCTGTTGCCTCCTCCATCCAGCCTGCTGCCTCCTCCATCCAGCCTGTTGCCTCCTCCACATTGGCTGCTGCTTCCTCCATCCAGCCTGCGTCCTCATTCACCTTGGCTGCTAGCTCCTCCACGCCAGGTGCATCAGCATCTCCTGACGAGTCTGTGGTATGTAATTCTGAAGTTGACGCTTGTCAATAAAAAAAGACATATAGAAATATGTATATATGTTTTTTGTGTCACTTAACTGTCCTCATAATTTTGCTCATTTCTCTTTTTTTTCAGGCTTTGGATAGTGCTGGTGTGCCAGGCATGGACAGAGTCGACAGCCTGGCAGAGTATCTGGTGGAGCTAAGGAATCAGCCCTCTCTGGCCCTCACCAACCAGCAGGTCAGGAACATTCAAGTTTCTCTACTTTCCCTGCTTCACTTGTCATATGTTAACACTTGCACATGTTTTGTTTTCTCATTTGCCATGTATTAAATGCTCTCTCTGCTTAGGTGAGCAATATAGTTGCTCTTTGGCAGAACCTGCTGGACTATGATAAGCAGAGGGTGGTGTTTGCTGCCAGACACCAGAGCAGACTGGACACAGGGAGGTTCAGATCCCCCAAGAAGAGGCAGGAGTTCACTCCAGGGGTGGAGAGTGTGAAGAGGCACGCACTTACCACCACTGCCCCACTTGCCCAGTGGCCAGATTGTTGTCGCCTGATAGAGACCATTTTTGTCAAGCTCTGTGCCATCCATAGGAGTCCTAAGAAGAAGGGGATTGGCACAGTGTCTAAATGGGTCCTCATCTTGGAGGACTACAGGAAAATCAGGCGGCGCATTCTGGCCAATGCTGCTGTTATGCAGCAGACCACCCTGCAGCTGGTGGATGTGAGCCACACCACACTGGTTCAGTGGCACAACAGGACAGTGAAAAGGCAGGACAGTGCAGTACTGATGCAAGGGCTGCAACTGCCTAGCCGCTTGTCTGTGGCAGCTGACCCTCTACTCCCTGCCAATGTGCGCCCCCCATCTAAACCCCCCCAACCAGGCCCAGCTCACCAGTACCACCTGCCCAGTAGCACCGTGGGCCAGGCACAGCTGAAAAGGAAGAGGAACATTGCTTCAGCCCCAGTGGTTTTGTCACCGCCAGCTGAGAAACCTCAAACCCAGCGGCAACTCCTCCCTGCTCCACCCACAGGTGCTCAACTGGTGATGTTGACACCAACGGCCTCACAGGGACTAACAGGGCCTGTCCTAGTTGCTGCTCCACAGGCTCTCAGTGTCAGCCTCTCCTCTGCCCCTTCTGCTCCTGTTGCTGCACCGGTTCGAAAACTGACTCGCAAAGTACAGCACAACACGTGTAAAAAATGCGGGCAGTTCAGGACAGCGGAGACTGGGCATAGCCAATACAAGGGCATTATATACTGCCCCTCTGTAGAGACAGTACCAAAGGAGCAGTGGTTGGAGGATATAAAAAAAACGAGATAAAAAAAAAAAAAAAAACCTGATATTTGATCTGAAGTTTTATTTATGTGCATAGTTTTTTTTATTTTTTTATTATTATTTTATTTTTATTTATTTTTTTGCACAAGAGAAATGGGAACTTGAGTTTTATTTATGTTTAAAGAATGCACAAGAGCCATGGACATTGGAAAGTTTTATTTATGTGTATAGTTTTGTTTTCTGTTCTTTTGCACTTGCAAAGAATAGTAATAGTAAATAGTATTGTTCTGTGCTTTCTGTTATTTTGCAATCACAAAGACTAAACAAGAGCCATGGACATTTTTAAGTTTTATTTATGTGTATTGGTCTGTGCTTTCTGTTCGTTTGCATTTGTAATGAATGCACAAGAGCCATGGACAATGGAAAGGAGTATTTATGTGTATTTTTCTTTTTCTGTTCTGTTGCATATGCAACATAATAACTAAAATAATAAAAATGTGAATGAGTCAAGGAATTAATGAATAATTGGCCATGACTGATTGAAAAAATAAAAGTTTTGTCATGATTAAAATAACTCTCTTTTTTGTATGTTTTAATTTTCTACAGTATCATTCAAAGGTTATAGGCACTATAAAATTTAAATTGTTTAGAAATTTGAGGATTCTTTCAGAAATAAATGGACTATTTTTAATATAATTTTTATAAAATAATTGCAGCTAATATATTTAAACTAAAAGTGCAACTGTGAATAAGATATCAACTATCAGTAATATAGAATTAATAAAATGTTCATTTGTCATTTCAGAAATAATTTAATTAATGTGGGCATCATTTATGTGATTTTTACTGATGAAAAACAGTGAATTACAGCATTAAGTAACAACGTTAATTTCTGGCAACAGTGGGATTCGAACCGGCAACCTTGTGATCAACCTTTTTCCCATATAAATGAATAGGAAAACATTTAAAAAAAAGTTTTAAAAATAATTTATTGTAAACATACACTTCCAAAAGCATGGATTTGGAGCACAAAGGGATTAAAGTCCCTTTCTTCACTTCTCTCCTCATTTTTTTCCCTTCTTTTCTCTTCTCCCCCTTCTTCCCCCTCCCTTCCATTTCTTCCCCTCCCTTAACAGACTATTGTTCCCCAGCTTTGGCGCAATCGGTTAGCGCGTTCGGCTGTTAACCGAAAGGTTGGTGGTTCAAGCCCACCCAGGGACGCAGGAAGCTTTTCGCTGCCGTTCCGCCATGTGTCCGCAAGCTTCAGAGTTTAGCACACAGGGAACCTGTTCACTAACGCAGCGTTCGTAGCCCTTTTTGAGCGCTTACAGCTTTGTCAGTTGCCTTGTGTCAAAAGAAGACAGAGGGTGGTAGGTGAAGGTTTGCATCGGCTCAAGTTTGCTGTGGCGTGTTCATGTTTTGTTCCGGGTGGTGGAGGCCCGTATTCCAGGGAGGTCCTGCTCAAAACCCCCTCTAGGAGCACCACAAAATGCCATGAAAATCACATTCAAATAATATAGTGTCGGAATTTGCAAACTGTATTCACGCAGCGGGACAGAACTGAATGCCTGGAACGTTTGTGGAGTTGCCTGAACTTGTAACCTATCGGGCTTTCGGACAAGAGGTCAATCGATTTGCCGCACTTCTATATGTACTAGCATCTTTGTATTTTCAGTTTGCGGTTGGAGGTTGGGTCCTCCGATTTTTGCTGGATGGCTCACTATTTGCCTTTGGTAATTAGGAGAAGTTTGCCTTCAGTGACCGCTCTCTCTCTCTTGCCACAGATGGAAACGGAACTTTAACTCCGGGCTTTTGATTGTGCATGTTATCGGCCTGCTCTGCTTGTTCAACCTGTGTTCCCCAGCAAGAGGCATGGCTAAAACAAACAGAGAACACTCTAAGCCAGGGGTGTCCAAACTCTGTCCTGGAGGGCCACTGTCCTGTAGAGTTTCGCTACAACCAGCTCCAGAAGACCCGCCTGGAAGACTCTAGTCTCCCTGGTGAGACCTTGATTAGCTGGTTCAGGTGTGTTTTCATAGGGGTCGGAGCTAAGCTCTGCAGGACAAGGGCCCTCCAGGACCGAGTGTGAACGCCCCTGCTCTAAGCCTACCGCTACGCTTAACCCTAACTTTACCCGCAAGAGGTTTTCCCAAGCCTGTGCAAAAAGTGAGGCGCCGTTTCGCGCGCAAAATTTGGCCTCTGATAAAAACCGCGAACGGGCCCGCGGCAGTCCAACACAGCCGCCCGGCTAGCTCAGTCGGTAGAGCATGAGACTCTTAATCTCAGGGTCGTGGGTTCGAGCCCCACGTTGGGCGTATCTATTGGCTTTCTCTCAATTCCCAACGGGCTCTCAGTTTCCAGCGAGTCTCTTGACCTGTGTGGCACGCACGGCGTTAATTTGTTTGCCACCGCACCCCAGAGGAGCATACGTCACAGGTCTCTGTGGCGCAATCGGTTAGCGCGTTCGGCTGTTAACCGAAAGGTTGGTGGTTCAAGCCCACCCAGGGACGCAGGAAGCTTTTCGCTGCCGTTCCGCCATGTGTCCGCAAGCTTCAGAGTTTAGCACACAGGGAACCTGTTCACTAACGCAGCGTTCGTAGCCCTTTTTGAGCGCTTACAGCTTTGTCAGTTGCCTTGTGTCAAAAGAAGACAGAGGGTGGTAGGTGAAGGTTTGCATCGGCTCAAGTTTGCTGTGGCGTGTTCATGTTTTGTTCCGGGTGGTGGAGGCCCGTATTCCAGGGAGGTCCTGCTCAAAACCCCCTCTAGGAGCACCACAAAATGCCATGAAAATCACATTCAAATAATATAGTGTCGGAATTTGCAAACTGTATTTACGCAGCGGGACAGAACTGAATGCCTGGAACGTTTGTGGAGTTGCCTGAACTTGTAACCTATCGGGCTTTCGGACAAGAGGTCAATCGATTTGCCGCACTTCTATATGTACTAGCATCTTTGTATTTTCAGTTTGCAGTTGGAGGTTGGGTCCTCCGATTTTTGCTGGATGGCTCACTATTTGCCTTTGGTAATTAGGAGAAGTTTGCCTTCAGTGACCGCTCTCTCTCTCTTGCCACAGATGGAAACGGAACTTTAACTCCGGGCTTTTGATTGTGCATGTTATCGGCCTGCTCTGCTTGTTCAACCTGTGTTCACCAGCAACAGGCATGGCTAAAACAAACAGAGAACACTCTAAGCCAGGGGTGTCCAAACTCTGTCCTGGAGGGCCACTGTCCTGTAGAGTTTTGCTACAACCAGCTCCAGAAGACCCGCCTGGAAGACTCTAGTCTCCCTGGTGAGACCTTGATTAGCTGGTTCAGGTGTGTTTTCATAGGGGTCGGAGCTAAGCTCTGCAGGACAAGGGCCCTCCAGGACCGAGTGTGAACGCCCCTGCTCTAAGCCTACCGCTACGCTTAACCCTAACTTTACCCGCAAGAGGTTTTCCCAAGCCTGTGCAAATATTGAGGCGCCGTTTCGCGCGCAAAATTTGGCCTCTGATAAAAACCGCGAACGGGCCCGCGGCAGTTCAACGCAGCCGCCCGGCTAGCTCAGTCGGTAGAGCATGAGACTCTTAATCTCAGGGTCGTGGGTTCGAGCCCCACGTTGGGCGTATCTATTGGCTTTCTCTCAATTCCCAACGGGCTCTCAGTTTCCAGCGAGTCTCTTGACCTGTGTGGCA
>NC_136732.1:307500-372500 GCF_936440315.1 Barbus barbus
TCCAGGACCGAGTGTGAACGCCCCTGCTCTAAGCCTACCGCTACGCTTAACCCTAACTTTACCCGCAAGAGGTTTTCCCAAGCCTGTGCAAAAAGTGAGGCGCCGTTTCGCGCTTAAAATTTGGCCTCTGATAAAAACCACGAACGGGCCCGCAGCAGTTCAACGCAGCTGCCCGGCTAGCTCAGTCGGTAGAGCATGAGACTCTTAATCTCAGGGTCGTGGGTTCGAGCCCCACGTTGGGCGTATCTATTGGCTTTCTCTCAATTCCCAATTGACTCTCAGTTTCCAGCGAGTCTTTTGACCTGTGTGGCACGCACGGCGTTAATTTGTTTGCCACCACACCCCAGAGGAGCATACGTCACAGGTCTCTGTGGCGCAATCGGTTAGCGCGTTTGGCTGTTAACCGAAAGGTTGGTGGTTCAAGCCCACCCAGGGACGCAGGAAGCTTTTCGCTGCCGTTCCGCCATGTGTCCGCAAGCTTCAGAGTTTAGCACACAGGGAACCTGTTCACTAACGCAGCGTTCGTAGCCCTTTTTGAGCGCTTACAGCTTTGTCAGTTGCCTTGTGTCAAAAGAAGACAGAGGGTGGTAGGTGAAGGTTTGCATCGGCTCAAGTTTGCTGTGGCGTGTTCATGTTTTGTTCCGGGTGATGGAGGCCCGTATTCCAGGGAGGTCCTGCTCAAAACCCCCTCTAGGAGCACCACAAAATGCCATGAAAATCACATTCAAATAATATAGTGTCGGAATTTGCAAACTGTATTCACGCAGCGGGACAGAACTGAATGCCTGGAACGTTTGTGGAGTTGCCTAAACTTGTAACCTATCGGGCTTTCGGACAAGAGGTCAATCGATTTGCCGCACTTCTATATGTACTAGCATCTTTGTATTTTCAGTTTGCGGTTGGAGGTTGGGTCCTCCGATTTTTGCTGGATGGCTCACTATTTGCCTTTGGTAATTAGGAGAAGTTTGCCTTCAGTGACCGCTCTCTCTCTCTTGCCACAGATGGAAACGGAACTTTAACTCCGGGCTTTTGATTGTGCATGTTATCGGCCTGCTCTGCTTGTTCAACCTGTGTTCCCCAGCAAGAGGCATGGCTAAAACAAACAGAGAACACTCTAAGCCAGGGGTGTCCAAACTCTGTCCTGGAGGGCCACTGTCCTGTAGAGTTTCGCTACAACCAGCTCCAGAAGACACGCCTGGAAGACTCTAGTCTCCCTGGTGAGACCTTGATTAGCTGGTTCAGGTGTGTTTTCATAGGGGTCGGAGCTAAGCTCTGCAGGACAAGGGCCCTCCAGGACCGAGTGTGAACGCCCCTGCTCTAAGCCTACCGCTACGCTTAACCCTAACTTTACCCGCAAGAGGTTTTCCCAAGCCTGTGCAAAAAGTGAGGCGCCGTTTCGCGCGCAAAATTTGGCCTCTGATAAAAACCGCGAACGGGCCCGCGGCAGTCCAACGCAGCCGCCCGGCTAGCTCAGTCGGTAGAGCATGAGACTCTTAATCTCAGGGTCGTGGGTTCGAGCCCCACGTTGGGCGTATCTATTGGCTTTCTCTCAGTTCCCAACGGGCTCTCAGTTTCCAGCGAGTCTCTTGACCTGTGTGGCACGCACGGCGTTAATTTGTTTGCCACCGCACCCCAGAGGAGCATACATCATCGGTCTCTGTGGCGCAATCGGTTAGCGCGTTCGGCTGTTAACCGAGAGGTTGGTGGTTCAAGCCCACCCAGGGACGCAGGAAGCTTTTCGCTGCCGTTCCGCCATGTGTCCGCAAGCTTCAGAGTTTAGCACACAGGGAACCTGTTCACTAACGCAGCGTTCGTAGCCCTTTTTGAGCGCTTACAGCTTTGTCAGTTGCCTTGTGTCAAAAGAAGACAGAGGGTGGTAGGTGAAGGTTTGCATCGGCTCAAGTTTGCTGTGGCGTATTCATGTTTTGTTCCAGGTGGTGGAGGCCCGTATTCCAGGGAGGTCCTGCTCAAAACCCCCTCTAGGAGCACCACAAAATGCCATGAAAATCACATTCAAATAATATAGTGTCGGAATTTGCAAACTGTATTCACGCAGCGGGACAGAACTGAATGCCTGGAACGTTTGTGGAGTTGCCTGAACTTGTAACCTATCGGGCTTTCGGACAAGAGGTCAATCGATTTGCCGCACTTCTATATGTACTAGCATCTTTGTATTTTCAGTTTGCGGTTGGAGGTTGGGTCCTCCGATTTTTGCTGGATGGCTCACTATTTGCCTTTGGTAATTAGGAGAAGTTTGCCTTCAGTGACCGCTCTCTCTCTCTTGCCACAGATGGAAACGGAACTTTAACTCCGGGCTTTTGATTGTGCATGTTATCGGCCTGCTCTGCTTGTTCAACCTGTGTTCCCCAGCAACAGGCATGGCTAAAACAAACAGAGAACACTCTAAGCCAGGGGTGTCCAAACTCTGTCCTGGAGGGCCACTGTCCTGTAGAGTTTCGCTACAACCAGCTCCAGAAGACCCGCCTGGAAGACTCTAGTCTCCCTGGTGAGACCTTGATTAGCTGGTTCAGGTGTGTTTTCATAGGGGTCGGAGCTAAGCTCTGCAGGACAAGGGCCCTCCAGGACCGAGTGTGAACGCCCCTGCTCTAAGCCTACCGCTACGCTTAACCCTAACTTTACCCGCAAGAGGTTTTCCCAAGCCTGTGCAAAAAGTGAGGCGCCGTTTCGCGCGCAAAATTTGGCCTCTGATAAAAACCGCGAACGGGCCCGCGGCAGTCCAACGCAGCCGCCCGGCTAGCTCAGTCGGTAGAGCATGAGACTCTTAATCTCAGGGTCGTGGGTTCGAGCCCCACGTTGGGCGTATCTATTGGTTTTCTCTCAATTCCCAACGGGCTCTCAGTTTCCAGCGAGTCTCTTGACCTGTGTGGCATGCACGGCGTTAATTTGTTTGCCACCGCACCCCAGAGGAGCATACGTCACTGGTCTCTGTGGCGCAATCGGTTAGCTCGTTCGGCTGTTAACCGAAAGGTTGGTGGTTCAAGCCCACCCAGGGACGCAGGAAGCTTTTCGCTGCCGTTCCGCCATGTGTCCGCAAGCTTCAGAGTTTAGCACACAGGGAACCTGTTCACTAACGCAGCGTTCGTAGCCCTTTTTGAGCGCTTACAGCTTTGTCAGTTGCCTTGTGTCAAAAGAAGACAGAGGGTGGTAGGTGAAGGTTTGCATCGGCTCAAGTTTGCTGTGGCGTGTTCATGTTTTGTTCCGGGTGGTGGAGGCCCGTATTCCAGGGAGGTCCTGCTCAAAACCCCCTCTAGGAGCACCACAAAATGCCATGAAAATCACATTCAAATAATATAGTGTCGGAATTTGCAAACTGTATTTACGCAGCGGGACAGAACTGAATGCCTGGAACGTTTGTGGAGTTGCCTGAACTTGTAACCTATCGGGCTTTCAGACAAGAGGTCAATCGATTTGCCGCACTTCTATATGTACTAGCATCTTTGTATTTTCAGTTTGCAGTTGGAGGTTGGGTCCTCCGATTTTTGCTGGATGGCTCACTATTTGCCTTTGGTAATTAGGAGAAGTTTGCCTTCAGTGACCGCTCTCTCTCTCTTGCCACAGATGGAAACGGAACTTTAACTCCGGGCTTTTGATTGTGCATGTTATCGGCCTGCTCTGCTTGTTCAACCTGTGTTCACCAGCAACAGGCATGGCTAAAACAAACAGAGAACACTCTAAGCCAGGGGTGTCCAAACTCTGTCCTGGAGGGACACTGTCCTGTAGAGTTTCGCTACAACCAGCTCCAGAAGACCCGCCTGGAAGACTCTAGTCTGCCTGGTGAGACTTTGATTAGCTGGTTCAGGTGTTTTTTCATAGGGGTTGGAGCTAAGCTCTGCAGGACAAGGGCCCTCAAGGACCGAGTGTGAACGCCCCTGCTCTAAGCCTACCGCTACGCTTAACCCTAACTTTACCCGCAAGAGGTTTTCCCAAGCCTGTGCAAAAAGTGAGGCGCCGTTTCGCGCTCAAAATTTGGCCTCTGATAAAAACCGCGAACGGGCCCGCAGCAGTTCAACACAGCTGCCCGGCTAGCTCAGTCGGTAGAGCATGAGACTCTTAATCTCAGGGTCGTGGGTTCGAGCCCCACGTTGGGCGTATCTGTTGGCTTTCTGTCAATTCCCAACGGGTTCTCAGTTTCCAGCGAGTCTCTTGACCTGTGTGGCATGCACGGCGTTAATTTGTTTGCCACCGCACCCCAGAGGAGCATACGTCACCGGTCTCTGTGGCGCAATCGGTTAGCGCGTTCGGCTGTTAACCGTAAGGTTGGTGGTTCAAGCCCACCCAGGGACGCAGGAAGCTTTTCGCTGCCGTTCCGCCATGTGTCCGCAAGCTTCAGAGTTTAGCACACAGGGAACCTGTTCACTAACGCAGCGTTCGTAGCCCTTTTTGAGCGCTTACAGCTTTGTCAGTTGCCTTGTGTCAAAAGAAGACAGAGGGTGGTAGGTGAAGGTTTGCATCGGCTCAAGTTTGCTGTGGCGTGTTCATGTTTTGTTCCGGGTGATGGAGGCCCGTATTCCAGGGAGGTCCTGCTCAAAACCCCCTCTAGGAGCACCACAAAATGCCATGAAAATCACATTCAAATAATATAGTGTCGGAATTTGCAAACTGTATTCACGCAGCGGGACAGAACTGAATGCCTGGAACGTTTGTGGAGTTGCCTAAACTTGTAACCTATCGGGCTTTCGGACAAGAGGTCAATCGATTTGCCGCACTTCTATATGTACTAGCATCTTTGTATTTTCAGTTTGCGGTTGGAGGTTGGGTCCTCCGATTTTTGCTGGATGGCTCACTATTTGCCTTTGTTAATTAGGAGAAGTTTGCCTTCAGTGACCGCTCTCTCTCTCTTGCCACAGATGGAAACGGAACTTTAACTCCGGGCTTTTGATTGTGCATGTTATCGGCCTGCTCTGCTTGTTCAACCTGTGTTCCCCAGCAAGAGGCATGGCTAAAACAAACAGAGAACACTCTAAGCCAGGGGTGTCCAAACTCTGTCCTGGAGGGCCACTGTCCTGTAGAGTTTCGCTACAACCAGCTCCAGAAGACACGCCTGGAAGACTCTAGTCTCCCTGGTGAGACCTTGATTAGCTGGTTCAGGTGTGTTTTCATAGGGGTCGGAGCTAAGCTCTGCAGGACAAGGGCCCTCCAGGACCGAGTGTGAACGCCCCTGCTCTAAGCCTACCGCTACGCTTAACCCTAACTTTACCCGCAAGAGGTTTTCCCAAGCCTGTGCAAAAAGTGAGGCGCCGTTTCGCGCGCAAAATTTGGCCTCTGATAAAAACCGCGAACGGGCCCGCGGCAGTCCAACGCAGCCGCCCGGCTAGCTCAGTCGGTAGAGCATGAGACTCTTAATCTCAGGGTCGTGGGTTCGAGCCCCACGTTGGGCGTATCTATTGGCTTTCTCTCAGTTCCCAACGGGCTCTCAGTTTCCAGCGAGTCTCTTGACCTGTGTGGCACGCACGGCGTTAATTTGTTTGCCACCGCACCCCAGAGGATCATACATCATCGGTCTCTGTGGCGCAATCGGTTAGCGTGTTCGGCTGTTAACCGAGAGGTTGGTGGTTCAAGCCCACCCAGGGACGCAGGAAGCTTTTCGCTGCCGTTCCGCCATGTGTCCGCAAGCTTCAGAGTTTAGCACATAGGGAACCTGTTCACTAACGCAGCGTCCGTAGCCCTTTTTGAGCGCTTACAGCTTTGTCAGTTGCCTTGTGTCAAAAGAAGACAGAGGGTGGTAGGTGAAGGTTTGCATCGGCTCAAGTTTGCTGTGGCGTATTCATGTTTTGTTCCAGGTGGTGGAGGCCCGTATTCCAGGGAGGTCCTGCTCAAAACCCCCTCTAGGAGCACCACAAAATGCCATGAAAATCACATTCAAATAATATAGTGTCGGAATTTGCAAACTGTATTTACGCAGCGGGACAGAACTCCATGCCTGGAACGTTTGTGGAGTTGCCTGAATTTGTAACCTATCGGGCTTTCGGGCAAGAGGTCAATCGATTTGCCACACATCTATATGTACTAGCATCTTTGTATTTTCAGTTTGCGGTTGGAGGTTGGGTCCTCCGATTTTTGCTGGATAGCTCACTATTTGCTTTTGGGAATTAGGAGAAGTTTGCCTTCAGTGACCGCTCTCTCTCTCTTGCCACTGATGGAAATGGAACTTTAACTCCGGGCTTTTTATTGTGCATGTTATCGGCCTGCTCTGCTTGTTCAACCTGTGTTCCCCAGCAACAGGCATGGCTAAACCAAACAGAGAACACTCTAAGCCAGGGGTGTCCAAACTCTGTCCTGGAGGGCCACTGTCCTGTAGAGTTTCGCTACAACCAGCTCCAGAAGACCCGCCTGGAAGACTCTAGTCTGCCTGGTGAGACCTTGATTAGCTGGTTCAGGTGTGTTTTCATAGGGGTTGGAGCTAAGCTCTGCAGGACAAGGGCCCTCCAGGACCGAGTGTGAACGCCCCTGCTCTAAGCCTACCGCTACGCTTAACCCTAACTTTACCCGCAAGAGGTTTTCCCAAGCCTGTGCAAAAAGTGAGGCGCCGTTTCGCGCTTAAAATTTGGCCTCTGATAAAAACCACGAACGGGCCCGCAGCAGTTCAACGCAGCTGCCCGGCTAGCTCAGTCGGTAGAGCATGAGACTCTTAATCTCAGGGTCGTGGGTTCGAGCCCCACGTTGGGCGTATCTATTGGCTTTCTCTCAATTCCCAATTGACTCTCAGTTTCCAGCGAGTCTTTTGACCTGTGTGGCACGCACGGCGTTAATTTGTTTGCCACCACACCCCAGAGGAGCATACGTCACAGGTCTCTGTGGCGCAATCGGTTAGCGCGTTTGGCTGTTAACCGAAAGGTTGGTGGTTCAAGCCCACCCAGGGACGCAGGAAGCTTTTCGCTGCCGTTCCGCCATGTGTCCGCAAGCTTCAGAGTTTAGCACACAGGGAACCTGTTCACTAACGCAGCGTTCGTAGCCCTTTTTGAGCGCTTACAGCTTTGTCAGTTGCCTTGTGTCAAAAGAAGACAGAGGGTGGTAGGTGAAGGTTTGCATCGGCTCAAGTTTGCTGTGGCGTGTTCATGTTTTGTTCCGGGTGATGGAGGCCCGTATTCCAGGGAGGTCCTGCTCAAAACCCCCTCTAGGAGCACCACAAAATGCCATGAAAATCACATTCAAATAATATAGTGTCGGAATTTGCAAACTGTATTCACGCAGCGGGACAGAACTGAATGCCTGGAACGTTTGTGGAGTTGCCTAAACTTGTAACCTATCGGGCTTTCGGACAAGAGGTCAATCGATTTGCCGCACTTCTATATGTACTAGCATCTTTGTATTTTCAGTTTGCGGTTGGAGGTTGGGTCCTCCGATTTTTGCTGGATGGCTCACTATTTGCCTTTGGTAATTAGGAGAAGTTTGCCTTCAGTGACCGCTCTCTCTCTCTTGCCACAGATGGAAACGGAACTTTAACTCCGGGCTTTTGATTGTGCATGTTATCGGCCTGCTCTGCTTGTTCAACCTGTGTTCCCCAGCAAGAGGCATGGCTAAAACAAACAGAGAACACTCTAAGCCAGGGGTGTCCAAACTCTGTCCTGGAGGGCCACTGTCCTGTAGAGTTTCGCTACAACCAGCTCCAGAAGACACGCCTGGAAGACTCTAGTCTCCCTGGTGAGACCTTGATTAGCTGGTTCAGGTGTGTTTTCATAGGGGTCGGAGCTAAGCTCTGCAGGACAAGGGCCCTCCAGGACCGAGTGTGAACGCCCCTGCTCTAAGCCTACCGCTACGCTTAACCCTAACTTTACCCGCAAGAGGTTTTCCCAAGCCTGTGCAAAAAGTGAGGCGCCGTTTCGCGCGCAAAATTTGGCCTCTGATAAAAACCGCGAACGGGCCCGCGGCAGTCCAACGCAGCCGCCCGGCTAGCTCAGTCGGTAGAGCATGAGACTCTTAATCTCAGGGTCGTGGGTTCGAGCCCCACGTTGGGCGTATCTATTGGCTTTCTCTCAGTTCCCAACGGGCTCTCAGTTTCCAGCGAGTCTCTTGACCTGTGTGGCACGCACGGCGTTAATTTGTTTGCCACCGCACCCCAGAGGAGCATACATCATCGGTCTCTGTGGCGCAATCGGTTAGCGCGTTCGGCTGTTAACCGAGAGGTTGGTGGTTCAAGCCCACCCAGGGACGCAGGAAGCTTTTCGCTGCCGTTCCGCCATGTGTCCGCAAGCTTCAGAGTTTAGCACACAGGGAACCTGTTCACTAACGCAGCGTTCGTAGCCCTTTTTGAGCGCTTACAGCTTTGTCAGTTGCCTTGTGTCAAAAGAAGACAGAGGGTGGTAGGTGAAGGTTTGCATCGGCTCAAGTTTGCTGTGGCGTATTCATGTTTTGTTCCAGGTGGTGGAGGCCCGTATTCCAGGGAGGTCCTGCTCAAAACCCCCTCTAGGAGCACCACAAAATGCCATGAAAATCACATTCAAATAATATAGTGTCGGAATTTGCAAACTGTATTCACGCAGCGGGACAGAACTGAATGCCTGGAACGTTTGTGGAGTTGCCTGAACTTGTAACCTATCGGGCTTTCGGACAAGAGGTCAATCGATTTGCCGCACTTCTATATGTACTAGCATCTTTGTATTTTCAGTTTGCGGTTGGAGGTTGGGTCCTCCGATTTTTGCTGGATGGCTCACTATTTGCCTTTGGTAATTAGGAGAAGTTTGCCTTCAGTGACCGCTCTCTCTCTCTTGCCACAGATGGAAACGGAACTTTAACTCCGGGCTTTTGATTGTGCATGTTATCGGCCTGCTCTGCTTGTTCAACCTGTGTTCCCCAGCAAGAGGCATGGCTAAAAAAAACAGAGAACACTCTAAGCCAGGGGTGTCCAAACTCTGTCCTGGAGGGCCACTGTCCTGTAGAGTTTCGCTACAACCAGCTCCAGAAGACCCGCCTGGAAGACTCTAGTCTCCCTGGTGAGACCTTGATTAGCTGGTTCAGGTGTGTTTTCATAGGGGTCGGAGCTAAGCTCTGCAGGACAAGGGCCCTCCAGGACCGAGTGTGAACGCCCCTGCTCTAAGCCTACCGCTACGCTTAACCCTAACTTTACCCGCAAGAGGTTTTCCCAAGCCTGTGCAAAAAGTGAGGCGCCGTTTCGCGCGCAAAATTTGGCCTCTGATAAAAACCGCGAACGGGCCCGCGGCAGTCCAACGCAGCCGCCCGGCTAGCTCAGTCGGTAGAGCATGAGACTCTTAATCTCAGGGTCGTGGGTTCGAGCCCCACGTTGGGCGTATCTATTGGTTTTCTCTCAATTCCCAACGGGCTCTCAGTTTCCAGCGAGTCTCTTGACCTGTGTGGCATGCACGGCGTTAATTTGTTTGCCACCGCACCCCAGAGGAGCATACGTCACTGGTCTCTGTGGCGCAATCGGTTAGCTCGTTCGGCTGTTAACCGAAAGGTTGGTGGTTCAAGCCCACCCAGGGACGCAGGAAGCTTTTCGCTGCCGTTCCGCCATGTGTCCGCAAGCTTCAGAGTTTAGCACACAGGGAACCTGTTCACTAACGCAGCGTTCGTAGCCCTTTTTGAGCGCTTACAGCTTTGTCAGTTGCCTTGTGTCAAAAGAAGACAGAGGGTGGTAGGTGAAGGTTTGCATCGGCTCAAGTTTGCTGTGGCGTGTTCATGTTTTGTTCCGGGTGGTGGAGGCCCGTATTCCAGGGAGGTCCTGCTCAAAACCCCCTCTAGGAGCACCACAAAATGCCATGAAAATCACATTCAAATAATATAGTGTCGGAATTTGCAAACTGTATTTACGCAGCGGGACAGAACTGAATGCCTGGAACGTTTGTGGAGTTGCCTGAACTTGTAACCTATCGGGCTTTCAGACAAGAGGTCAATCGATTTGCCGCACTTCTATATGTACTAGCATCTTTGTATTTTCAGTTTGCAGTTGGAGGTTGGGTCCTCCGATTTTTGCTGGATGGCTCACTATTTGCCTTTGGTAATTAGGAGAAGTTTGCCTTCAGTGACCGCTCTCTCTCTCTTGCCACAGATGGAAACGGAACTTTAACTCCGGGCTTTTGATTGTGCATGTTATCGGCCTGCTCTGCTTGTTCAACCTGTGTTCACCAGCAACAGGCATGGCTAAAACAAACAGAGAACACTCTAAGCCAGGGGTGTCCAAACTCTGTCCTGGAGGGACACTGTCCTGTAGAGTTTCGCTACAACCAGCTCCAGAAGACCCGCCTGGAAGACTCTAGTCTGCCTGGTGAGACTTTGATTAGCTGGTTCAGGTGTTTTTTCATAGGGGTTGGAGCTAAGCTCTGCAGGACAAGGGCCCTCAAGGACCGAGTGTGAACGCCCCTGCTCTAAGCCTACCGCTACGCTTAACCCTAACTTTACCCGCAAGAAGTTTTCCCAAGCCTGTGCAAAAAGTGAGGCGCCGTTTCGCGCTCAAAATTTGGCCTCTGATAAAAACCGCGAACGGGCCCGCAGCAGTTCAACACAGCTGCCCGGCTAGCTCAGTCGGTAGAGCATGAGACTCTTAATCTCAGGGTCGTGGGTTCGAGCCCCACGTTGGGCGTATCTGTTGGCTTTCTGTCAATTCCCAACGGGTTCTCAGTTTCCAGCGAGTCTCTTGACCTGTGTGGCATGCACGGCGTTAATTTGTTTGCCACCGCACCCCAGAGGAGCATACGTCACCGGTCTCTGTGGCGCAATCGGTTAGCGCGTTCGGCTGTTAACCGTAAGGTTGGTGGTTCAAGCCCACCCAGGGACGCAGGAAGCTTTTCGCTGCCGTTCCGCCATGTGTCCGCAAGCTTCAGAGTTTAGCACACAGGGAACCTGTTCACTAACGCAGCGTTCGTAGCCCTTTTTGAGCGCTTACAGCTTTGTCAGTTGCCTTGTGTCAAAAGAAGACAGAGGGTGGTAGGTGAAGGTTTGCATCGGCTCAAGTTTGCTGTGGCGTGTTCATGTTTTGTTCCGGGTGATGGAGGCCCGTATTCCAGGGAGGTCCTGCTCAAAACCCCCTCTAGGAGCACCACAAAATGCCATGAAAATCACATTCAAATAATATAGTGTCGGAATTTGCAAACTGTATTCACGCAGCGGGACAGAACTGAATGCCTGGAACGTTTGTGGAGTTGCCTAAACTTGTAACCTATCGGGCTTTCGGACAAGAGGTCAATCGATTTGCCGCACTTCTATATGTACTAGCATCTTTGTATTTTCAGTTTGCGGTTGGAGGTTGGGTCCTCCGATTTTTGCTGGATGGCTCACTATTTGCCTTTGGTAATTAGGAGAAGTTTGCCTTCAGTGACCGCTCTCTCTCTCTTGCCACAGATGGAAACGGAACTTTAACTCCGGGCTTTTGATTGTGCATGTTATCGGCCTGCTCTGCTTGTTCAACCTGTGTTCCCCAGCAAGAGGCATGGCTAAAACAAACAGAGAACACTCTAAGCCAGGGGTGTCCAAACTCTGTCCTGGAGGGCCACTGTCCTGTAGAGTTTCGCTACAACCAGCTCCAGAAGACACGCCTGGAAGACTCTAGTCTCCCTGGTGAGACCTTGATTAGCTGGTTCAGGTGTGTTTTCATAGGGGTCGGAGCTAAGCTCTGCAGGACAAGGGCCCTCCAGGACCGAGTGTGAACGCCCCTGCTCTAAGCCTACCGCTACGCTTAACCCTAACTTTACCCGCAAGAGGTTTTCCCAAGCCTGTGCAAAAAGTGAGGCGCCGTTTCGCGCGCAAAATTTGGCCTCTGATAAAAACCGCGAACGGGCCCGCGGCA
Source organism: Barbus barbus (assembly GCF_936440315.1). Lineage (NCBI taxonomy): Eukaryota > Metazoa > Chordata > Actinopteri > Cypriniformes > Cyprinidae > Barbus > Barbus barbus. The sequence continues at coordinate 319,259 of NC_136732.1, forward strand.
GTCCAACGCAGCCGCCCGGCTAGCTCAGTCGGTAGAGCATGAGACTCTTAATCTCAGGGTCGTGGGTTCGAGCCCCACGTTGGGCGTATCTATTGGCTTTCTCTCAGTTCCCAACGGGCTCTCAGTTTCCAGCGAGTCTCTTGACCTGTGTGGCACGCACGGCGTTAATTTGTTTGCCACCGCACCCCAGAGGAGCATACATCATCGGTCTCTGTGGCGCAATCGGTTAGCGCGTTCGGCTGTTAACCGAGAGGTTGGTGGTTCAAGCCCACCCAGGGACGCAGGAAGCTTTTCGCTGCCGTTCCGCCATGTGTCCGCAAGCTTCAGAGTTTAGCACACAGGGAACCTGTTCACTAACGCAGCGTTCGTAGCCCTTTTTGAGCGCTTACAGCTTTGTCAGTTGCCTTGTGTCAAAAGAAGACAGAGGGTGGTAGGTGAAGGTTTGCATCGGCTCAAGTTTGCTGTGGCGTATTCATGTTTTGTTCCAGGTGGTGGAGGCCCGTATTCCAGGGAGGTCCTGCTCAAAACCCCCTCTAGGAGCACCACAAAATGCCATGAAAATCACATTCAAATAATATAGTGTCGGAATTTGCAAACTGTATTCACGCAGCGGGACAGAACTGAATGCCTGGAACGTTTGTGGAGTTGCCTGAACTTGTAACCTATCGGGCTTTCGGACAAGAGGTCAATCGATTTGCCGCACTTCTATATGTACTAGCATCTTTGTATTTTCAGTTTGCGGTTGGAGGTTGGGTCCTCCGATTTTTGCTGGATGGCTCACTATTTGCCTTTGGTAATTAGGAGAAGTTTGCCTTCAGTGACCGCTCTCTCTCTCTTGCCACAGATGGAAACGGAACTTTAACTCCGGGCTTTTGATTGTGCATGTTATCGGCCTGCTCTGCTTGTTCAACCTGTGTTCCCCAGCAAGAGGCATGGCTAAAAAAAACAGAGAACACTCTAAGCCAGGGGTGTCCAAACTCTGTCCTGGAGGGCCACTGTCCTGTAGAGTTTCGCTACAACCAGCTCCAGAAGACCCGCCTGGAAGACTCTAGTCTCCCTGGTGAGACCTTGATTAGCTGGTTCAGGTGTGTTTTCATAGGGGTCGGAGCTAAGCTCTGCAGGACAAGGGCCCTCCAGGACCGAGTGTGAACGCCCCTGCTCTAAGCCTACCGCTACGCTTAACCCTAACTTTACCCGCAAGAGGTTTTCCCAAGCCTGTGCAAAAAGTGAGGCGCCGTTTCGCGCGCAAAATTTGGCCTCTGATAAAAACCGCGAACGGGCCCGCGGCAGTCCAACGCAGCCGCCCGGCTAGCTCAGTCGGTAGAGCATGAGACTCTTAATCTCAGGGTCGTGGGTTCGAGCCCCACGTTGGGCGTATCTATTGGTTTTCTCTCAATTCCCAACGGGCTCTCAGTTTCCAGCGAGTCTCTTGACCTGTGTGGCATGCACGGCGTTAATTTGTTTGCCACCGCACCCCAGAGGAGCATACGTCACTGGTCTCTGTGGCGCAATCGGTTAGCTCGTTCGGCTGTTAACCGAAAGGTTGGTGGTTCAAGCCCACCCAGGGACGCAGGAAGCTTTTCGCTGCCGTTCCGCCATGTGTCCGCAAGCTTCAGAGTTTAGCACACAGGGAACCTGTTCACTAACGCAGCGTTCGTAGCCCTTTTTGAGCGCTTACAGCTTTGTCAGTTGCCTTGTGTCAAAAGAAGACAGAGGGTGGTAGGTGAAGGTTTGCATCGGCTCAAGTTTGCTGTGGCGTGTTCATGTTTTGTTCCGGGTGGTGGAGGCCCGTATTCCAGGGAGGTCCTGCTCAAAACCCCCTCTAGGAGCACCACAAAATGCCATGAAAATCACATTCAAATAATATAGTGTCGGAATTTGCAAACTGTATTTACGCAGCGGGACAGAACTGAATGCCTGGAACGTTTGTGGAGTTGCCTGAACTTGTAACCTATCGGGCTTTCAGACAAGAGGTCAATCGATTTGCCGCACTTCTATATGTACTAGCATCTTTGTATTTTCAGTTTGCAGTTGGAGGTTGGGTCCTCCGATTTTTGCTGGATGGCTCACTATTTGCCTTTGGTAATTAGGAGAAGTTTGCCTTCAGTGACCGCTCTCTCTCTCTTGCCACAGATGGAAACGGAACTTTAACTCCGGGCTTTTGATTGTGCATGTTATCGGCCTGCTCTGCTTGTTCAACCTGTGTTCACCAGCAACAGGCATGGCTAAAACAAACAGAGAACACTCTAAGCCAGGGGTGTCCAAACTCTGTCCTGGAGGGACACTGTCCTGTAGAGTTTCGCTACAACCAGCTCCAGAAGACCCGCCTGGAAGACTCTAGTCTGCCTGGTGAGACTTTGATTAGCTGGTTCAGGTGTTTTTTCATAGGGGTTGGAGCTAAGCTCTGCAGGACAAGGGCCCTCAAGGACCGAGTGTGAACGCCCCTGCTCTAAGCCTACCGCTACGCTTAACCCTAACTTTACCCGCAAGAGGTTTTCCCAAGCCTGTGCAAAAAGTGAGGCGCCGTTTCGCGCTCAAAATTTGGCCTCTGATAAAAACCGCGAACGGGCCCGCAGCAGTTCAACGCAGCTGCCCGGCTAGCTCAGTCGGTAGAGCATGAGACTCTTAAGCTCAGGGTCGTGGGTTCGAGCCCCACGTTGGGCGTATCTGTTGGCTTTCTGTCAATTCCCAACGGGTTCTCAGTTTCCAGCGAGTCTCTTGACCTGTGTGGCATGCACGGCGTTAATTTGTTTGCCACCGCACCCCAGAGGACCATACGTCACCGGTCTCTGTGGCGCAATCGGTTAGCGCGTTCGGCTGTTAACCGTAAGGTTGGTGGTTCAAGCCCACCCAGGGACGCAGGAAGCTTTTCGCTGCCGTTCCGCCATGTGTCCGCAAGCTTCAGAGTTTAGCACACAGGGAACCTGTTCACTAACGCAGCGTTCGTAGCCCTTTTTGAGCGCTTACAGCTTTGTCAGTTGCCTTGTGTCAAAAGAAGACAGAGGGTGGTAGGTGAAGGTTTGCATCGGCTCAAGTTTGCTGTGGCGTGTTCATGTTTTGTTCCGGGTGGTGGAGGCCCGTATTCCAGGGAGGTCCTGCTCAAAACCCCCTCTAGGAGCACCACAAAATGCCATGAAAATCACATTCAAATAATATAGTGTCGGAATTTGCAAACTGTATTCACGCAGCGGGACAGAACTGAATGCCTGGAACGTTTGTGGAGTTGCCTGAACTTGTAACCTATCGGGCTTTCGGACAAGAGGTCAATCGATTTGCCGCACTTCTATATGTACTAGCATCTTTGTATTTTCAGTTTGCGGTTGGAGGTTGGGTCCTCCGATTTTTGCTGGATGGCTCACTATTTGCCTTTGGTAATTAGGAGAAGTTTGCCTTCAGTGACCGCTCTCTCTCTCTTGCCACAGATGGAAACGGAACTTTAACTCCGGGCTTTTGATTGTGCATGTTATCGGCCTGCTCTGCTTGTTCAACCTGTGTTCCCCAGCAAGAGGCATGGCTAAAAAAAACAGAGAACACTCTAAGCCAGGGGTGTCCAAACTCTGTCCTGGAGGGCCACTGTCCTGTAGAGTTTCGCTACAACCAGCTCCAGAAGACCCGCCTGGAAGACTCTAGTCTCCCTGGTGAGACCTTGATTAGCTGGTTCAGGTGTGTTTTCATAGGGGTCGGAGCTAAGCTCTGCAGGACAAGGGCCCTCCAGGACCGAGTGTGAACGCCCCTGCTCTAAGCCTACCGCTACGCTTAACCCTAACTTTACCCGCAAGAGGTTTTCCCAAGCCTGTGCAAAAAGTGAGGCGCCGTTTCGCGCGCAAAATTTGGCCTCTGATAAAAACCGCGAACGGGCCCGCGGCAGTCCAACGCAGCCGCCCGGCTAGCTCAGTCGGTAGAGCATGAGACTCTTAATCTCAGGGTCGTGGGTTCGAGCCCCACGTTGGGCGTATCTATTGGTTTTCTCTCAATTCCCAACGGGCTCTCAGTTTCCAGCGAGTCTCTTGACCTGTGTGGCATGCACGGCGTTAATTTGTTTGCCACCGCACCCCAGAGGAGCATACGTCACTGGTCTCTGTGGCGCAATCGGTTAGCTCGTTCGGCTGTTAACCGAAAGGTTGGTGGTTCAAGCCCACCCAGGGACGCAGGAAGCTTTTCGCTGCCGTTCCGCCATGTGTCCGCAAGCTTCAGAGTTTAGCACACAGGGAACCTGTTCACTAACGCAGCGTTCGTAGCCCTTTTTGAGCGCTTACAGCTTTGTCAGTTGCCTTGTGTCAAAAGAAGACAGAGGGTGGTAGGTGAAGGTTTGCATCGGCTCAAGTTTGCTGTGGCGTGTTCATGTTTTGTTCCGGGTGGTGGAGGCCCGTATTCCAGGGAGGTCCTGCTCAAAACCCCCTCTAGGAGCACCACAAAATGCCATGAAAATCACATTCAAATAATATAGTGTCGGAATTTGCAAACTGTATTTACGCAGCGGGACAGAACTGAATGCCTGGAACGTTTGTGGAGTTGCCTGAACTTGTAACCTATCGGGCTTTCAGACAAGAGGTCAATCGATTTGCCGCACTTCTATATGTACTAGCATCTTTGTATTTTCAGTTTGCAGTTGGAGGTTGGGTCCTCCGATTTTTGCTGGATGGCTCACTATTTGCCTTTGGTAATTAGGAGAAGTTTGCCTTCAGTGACCGCTCTCTCTCTCTTGCCACAGATGGAAACGGAACTTTAACTCCGGGCTTTTGATTGTGCATGTTATCGGCCTGCTCTGCTTGTTCAACCTGTGTTCACCAGCAACAGGCATGGCTAAAACAAACAGAGAACACTCTAAGCCAGGGGTGTCCAAACTCTGTCCTGGAGGGACACTGTCCTGTAGAGTTTCGCTACAACCAGCTCCAGAAGACCCGCCTGGAAGACTCTAGTCTGCCTGGTGAGACTTTGATTAGCTGGTTCAGGTGTTTTTTCATAGGGGTTGGAGCTAAGCTCTGCAGGACAAGGGCCCTCAAGGACCGAGTGTGAACGCCCCTGCTCTAAGCCTACCGCTACGCTTAACCCTAACTTTACCCGCAAGAAGTTTTCCCAAGCCTGTGCAAAAAGTGAGGCGCCGTTTCGCGCTCAAAATTTGGCCTCTGATAAAAACCGCGAACGGGCCCGCAGCAGTTCAACACAGCTGCCCGGCTAGCTCAGTCGGTAGAGCATGAGACTCTTAATCTCAGGGTCGTGGGTTCGAGCCCCACGTTGGGCGTATCTGTTGGCTTTCTGTCAATTCCCAACGGGTTCTCAGTTTCCAGCGAGTCTCTTGACCTGTGTGGCATGCACGGCGTTAATTTGTTTGCCACCGCACCCCAGAGGAGCATACGTCACCGGTCTCTGTGGCGCAATCGGTTAGCGCGTTCGGCTGTTAACCGTAAGGTTGGTGGTTCAAGCCCACCCAGGGACGCAGGAAGCTTTTCGCTGCCGTTCCGCCATGTGTCCGCAAGCTTCAGAGTTTAGCACACAGGGAACCTGTTCACTAACGCAGCGTTCGTAGCCCTTTTTGAGCGCTTACAGCTTTGTCAGTTGCCTTGTGTCAAAAGAAGACAGAGGGTGGTAGGTGAAGGTTTGCATCGGCTCAAGTTTGCTGTGGCGTGTTCATGTTTTGTTCCGGGTGATGGAGGCCCGTATTCCAGGGAGGTCCTGCTCAAAACCCCCTCTAGGAGCACCACAAAATGCCATGAAAATCACATTCAAATAATATAGTGTCGGAATTTGCAAACTGTATTCACGCAGCGGGACAGAACTGAATGCCTGGAACGTTTGTGGAGTTGCCTAAACTTGTAACCTATCGGGCTTTCGGACAAGAGGTCAATCGATTTGCCGCACTTCTATATGTACTAGCATCTTTGTATTTTCAGTTTGCGGTTGGAGGTTGGGTCCTCCGATTTTTGCTGGATGGCTCACTATTTGCCTTTGGTAATTAGGAGAAGTTTGCCTTCAGTGACCGCTCTCTCTCTCTTGCCACAGATGGAAACGGAACTTTAACTCCGGGCTTTTGATTGTGCATGTTATCGGCCTGCTCTGCTTGTTCAACCTGTGTTCCCCAGCAAGAGGCATGGCTAAAACAAACAGAGAACACTCTAAGCCAGGGGTGTCCAAACTCTGTCCTGGAGGGCCACTGTCCTGTAGAGTTTCGCTACAACCAGCTCCAGAAGACACGCCTGGAAGACTCTAGTCTCCCTGGTGAGACCTTGATTAGCTGGTTCAGGTGTGTTTTCATAGGGGTCGGAGCTAAGCTCTGCAGGACAAGGGCCCTCCAGGACCGAGTGTGAACGCCCCTGCTCTAAGCCTACCGCTACGCTTAACCCTAACTTTACCCGCAAGAGGTTTTCCCAAGCCTGTGCAAAAAGTGAGGCGCCGTTTCGCGCGTAAAATTTGGCCTCTGATAAAAACCGCGAACGGGCCCGCGGCAGTCCAACGCAGCCGCCCGGCTAGCTCAGTCGGTAGAGCATGAGACTCTTAATCTCAGGGTCGTGGGTTCGAGCCCCACGTTGGGCGTATCTATTGGCTTTCTCTCAGTTCCCAACGGGCTCTCAGTTTCCAGCGAGTCTCTTGACCTGTGTGGCACGCACGGCGTTAATTTGTTTGCCACCGCACCCCAGAGGAGCATACATCATCGGTCTCTGTGGCGCAATCGGTTAGCGCGTTCGGCTGTTAACCGAGAGGTTGGTGGTTCAAGCCCACCCAGGGACGCAGGAAGCTTTTCGCTGCCGTTCCGCCATGTGTCCGCAAGCTTCAGAGTTTAGCACACAGGGAACCTGTTCACTAACGCAGCGTTCGTAGCCCTTTTTGAGCGCTTACAGCTTTGTCAGTTGCCTTGTGTCAAAAGAAGACAGAGGGTGGTAGGTGAAGGTTTGCATCGGCTCAAGTTTGCTGTGGCGTATTCATGTTTTGTTCCAGGTGGTGGAGGCCCGTATTCCAGGGAGGTCCTGCTCAAAACCCCCTCTAGGAGCACCACAAAATGCCATGAAAATCACATTCAAATAATATAGTGTCGGAATTTGCAAACTGTATTCACGCAGCGGGACAGAACTGAATGCCTGGAACGTTTGTGGAGTTGCCTGAACTTGTAACCTATCGGGCTTTCGGACAAGAGGTCAATCGATTTGCCGCACTTCTATATGTACTAGCATCTTTGTATTTTCAGTTTGCGGTTGGAGGTTGGGTCCTCCGATTTTTGCTGGATGGCTCACTATTTGCCTTTGGTAATTAGGAGAAGTTTGCCTTCAGTGACCGCTCTCTCTCTCTTGCCACAGATGGAAACGGAACTTTAACTCCGGGCTTTTGATTGTGCATGTTATCGGCCTGCTCTGCTTGTTCAACCTGTGTTCCCCAGCAAGAGGCATGGCTAAAAAAAACAGAGAACACTCTAAGCCAGGGGTGTCCAAACTCTGTCCTGGAGGGCCACTGTCCTGTAGAGTTTCGCTACAACCAGCTCCAGAAGACCCGCCTGGAAGACTCTAGTCTCCCTGGTGAGACCTTGATTAGCTGGTTCAGGTGTGTTTTCATAGGGGTCGGAGCTAAGCTCTGCAGGACAAGGGCCCTCCAGGACCGAGTGTGAACGCCCCTGCTCTAAGCCTACCGCTACGCTTAACCCTAACTTTACCCGCAAGAGGTTTTCCCAAGCCTGTGCAAAAAGTGAGGCGCCGTTTCGCGCGCAAAATTTGGCCTCTGATAAAAACCGCGAACGGGCCCGCGGCAGTCCAACGCAGCCGCCCGGCTAGCTCAGTCGGTAGAGCATGAGACTCTTAATCTCAGGGTCGTGGGTTCGAGCCCCACGTTGGGCGTATCTATTGGTTTTCTCTCAATTCCCAACGGGCTCTCAGTTTCCAGCGAGTCTCTTGACCTGTGTGGCATGCACGGCGTTAATTTGTTTGCCACCGCACCCCAGAGGAGCATACGTCACTGGTCTCTGTGGCGCAATCGGTTAGCTCGTTCGGCTGTTAACCGAAAGGTTGGTGGTTCAAGCCCACCCAGGGACGCAGGAAGCTTTTCGCTGCCGTTCCGCCATGTGTCCGCAAGCTTCAGAGTTTAGCACACAGGGAACCTGTTCACTAACGCAGCGTTCGTAGCCCTTTTTGAGCGCTTACAGCTTTGTCAGTTGCCTTGTGTCAAAAGAAGACAGAGGGTGGTAGGTGAAGGTTTGCATCGGCTCAAGTTTGCTGTGGCGTGTTCATGTTTTGTTCCGGGTGGTGGAGGCCCGTATTCCAGGGAGGTCCTGCTCAAAACCCCCTCTAGGAGCACCACAAAATGCCATGAAAATCACATTCAAATAATATAGTGTCGGAATTTGCAAACTGTATTTACGCAGCGGGACAGAACTGAATGCCTGGAACGTTTGTGGAGTTGCCTGAACTTGTAACCTATCGGGCTTTCAGACAAGAGGTCAATCGATTTGCCGCACTTCTATATGTACTAGCATCTTTGTATTTTCAGTTTGCAGTTGGAGGTTGGGTCCTCCGATTTTTGCTGGATGGCTCACTATTTGCCTTTGGTAATTAGGAGAAGTTTGCCTTCAGTGACCGCTCTCTCTCTCTTGCCACAGATGGAAACGGAACTTTAACTCCGGGCTTTTGATTGTGCATGTTATCGGCCTGCTCTGCTTGTTCAACCTGTGTTCACCAGCAACAGGCATGGCTAAAACAAACAGAGAACACTCTAAGCCAGGGGTGTCCAAACTCTGTCCTGGAGGGACACTGTCCTGTAGAGTTTCGCTACAACCAGCTCCAGAAGACCCGCCTGGAAGACTCTAGTCTGCCTGGTGAGACTTTGATTAGCTGGTTCAGGTGTTTTTTCATAGGGGTTGGAGCTAAGCTCTGCAGGACAAGGGCCCTCAAGGACCGAGTGTGAACGCCCCTGCTCTAAGCCTACCGCTACGCTTAACCCTAACTTTACCCGCAAGAGGTTTTCCCAAGCCTGTGCAAAAAGTGAGGCGCCGTTTCGCGCTCAAAATTTGGCCTCTGATAAAAACCGCGAACGGGCCCGCAGCAGTTCAACGCAGCTGCCCGGCTAGCTCAGTCGGTAGAGCATGAGACTCTTAATCTCAGGGTCGTGGGTTCGAGCCCCACGTTGGGCGTATCTGTTGGCTTTCTGTCAATTCCCAACGGGTTCTCAGTTTCCAGCGAGTCTCTTGACCTGTGTGGCATGCACGGCGTTAATTTGTTTGCCACCGCACCCCAGAGGACCATACGTCACCGGTCTCTGTGGCGCAATCGGTTAGCGCGTTCGGCTGTTAACCGTAAGGTTGGTGGTTCAAGCCCACCCAGGGACGCAGGAAGCTTTTCGCTGCCGTTCCGCCATGTGTCCGCAAGCTTCAGAGTTTAGCACACAGGGAACCTGTTCACTAACGCAGCGTTCGTAGCCCTTTTTGAGCGCTTACAGCTTTGTCAGTTGCCTTGTGTCAAAAGAAGACAGAGGGTGGTAGGTGAAGGTTTGCATCGGCTCAAGTTTGCTGTGGCGTGTTCATGTTTTGTTCCGGGTGGTGGAGGCCCGTATTCCAGGGAGGTCCTGCTCAAAACCCCCTCTAGGAGCACCACAAAATGCCATGAAAATCACATTCAAATAATATAGTGTCGGAATTTGCAAACTGTATTCACGCAGCGGGACAGAACTGAATGCCTGGAACGTTTGTGGAGTTGCCTGAACTTGTAACCTATCGGGCTTTCGGACAAGAGGTCAATCGATTTGCCGCACTTCTATATGTACTAGCATCTTTGTATTTTCAGTTTGCGGTTGGAGGTTGGGTCCTCCGATTTTTGCTGGATGGCTCACTATTTGCCTTTGGTAATTAGGAGAAGTTTGCCTTCAGTGACCGCTCTCTCTCTCTTGCCACAGATGGAAACGGAACTTTAACTCTGGGCTTTTGATTGTGCATGTTATCGGCCTGCTCTGCTTGTTCAACCTGTGTTCCCCAGCAAGAGGCATGGCTAAAACAAACAGAGAACACTCTAAGCCAGGGGTGTCCAAACTCTGTCCTGGAGGGCCACTGTCCTGTAGAGTTTCGCTACAACCAGCTCCAGAAGACCCGCCTGGAAGACTCTAGTCTCCCTGGTGAGACCTTGATTAGCTGGTTCAGGTGTGTTTTCATAGGGGTCGGAGCTAAGCTCTGCAGGACAAGGGCCCTCCAGGACCGAGTGTGAACGCCCCTGCTCTAAGCCTACCGCTACGCTTAACCCTAACTTTACCCGCAAGAGGTTTTCCCAAGCCTGTGCAAAAAGTGAGGCGCCGTTTCGCGCACAAAATTTGGCCTCTGATAAAAACCGCGAACGGGCCCGCGGCAGTCCAACGCAGCCGCCCGGCTAGCTCAGTCGGTAGAGCATGAGACTCTTAATCTCAGGGTCGTGGGTTCGAGCCCCACGTTGGGCGTATCTATTGGTTTTCTCTCAATTCCCAACGGGCTCTCAGTTTCCAGCGAGTCTCTTGACCTGTGTGGCACGCACGGCGTTAATTTGTTTGCCACCGCACCCCAGAGGAGCATACATCATCGGTCTCTGTGGCGCAATCGGTTTAGCGCGTTAGGCTGTTAACCGAAAGGTTGGTGGTTCAAGCCCACCCAGGGACGCAGGAAGCTTTTCGCTGCCGTTCCGCCATGTGTCCGCAAGCTTCAGAGTTTAGCACACAGGGAACCTGTTCACTAACGCAGCGTTCGTAGCCCTTTTTGAGCGCTTACAGCTTTGTCAGTTGCCTTGTGTCAAAAGAAGACAGAGGGTGGTAGGTGAAGGTTTGCATCGGCTCAAGTTTGCTGTGGCGTGTTCATGTTTTGTTCCGGGTGGTGGAGGCCCGTATTCCAGGGAGGTCCTGCTCAAAACCCCCTCTAGGAGCACCACAAAATGCCATGAAAATCACATTCAAATAATATAGTGTCGGAATTTGCAAACTGTATTTACGCAGCGGGACAGAACTGAATGCCTGGAACGTTTGTGGAGTTGCCTGAACTTGTAACCTATCGGGCTTTCAGACAAGAGGTCAATCGATTTGCCGCACTTCTATATGTACTAGCATCTTTGTATTTTCAGTTTGCAGTTGGAGGTTGGGTCCTCCGATTTTTGCTGGATGGCTCACTATTTGCCTTTGGTAATTAGGAGAAGTTTGCCTTCAGTGACCGCTCTCTCTCTCTTGCCACAGATGGAAACGGAACTTTAAATCCGGGCTTTTGATTGTGCATGTTATCGGCCTGCTCTGCTTGTTCAACCTGTGTTCACCAGCAACAGGCATGGCTAAAACAAACAGAGAACACTGTAAGCCAGGGGTGTCCAAACTCTGTCCTGGAGGGACACTGTCCTGTAGAGTTTCGCTACAACCAGCTCCAGAAGACCCGCCTGGAAGACTCTAGTCTGCCTGGTGAGACTTTGATTAGCTGGTTCAGGTGTTTTTTCATAGGGGTTGGAGCTAAGCTCTGCAGGACAAGGGCCCTCAAGGACCGAGTGTGAACGCCCCTGCTCTAAGCCTACCGCTACGCTTAACCCTAACTTTACCCGCAAGAGGTTTTCCCAAGCCTGTGCAAAAAGTGAGGCGCCGTTTCGCGCTCAAAATTTGGCCTCTGATAAAAACCGCGAACGGGCCCGCAGCAGTTCAACGCAGCTGCCCGGCTAGCTCAGTCGGTAGAGCATGAGACTCTTAATCTCAGGGTCGTGGGTTCGAGCCCCACGTTGGGCGTATCTATTGGCTTTCTCTCAGTTCCCAACGGGCTCTCAGTTTCCAGCGAGTCTCTTGACCTGTGTGGCACGCACGGCGTTAATTTGTTTGCCACCGCACCCCAGAGGAGCATACATCATCGGTCTCTGTGGCGCAATCGGTTAGCGCGTTCGGCTGTTAACCGAGAGGTTGGTGGTTCAAGCCCACCCAGGGACGCAGGAAGCTTTTCGCTGCCGTTCCGCCATGTGTCCGCAAGCTTCAGAGTTTAGCACACAGGGAACCTGTTCACTAACGCAGCGTTCGTAGCCCTTTTTGAGCGCTTACAGCTTTGTCAGTTGCCTTGTGTCAAAAGAAGACAGAGGGTGGTAGGTGAAGGTTTGCATCGGCTCAAGTTTGCTGTGGCGTATTCATGTTTTGTTCCAGGTGGTGGAGGCCCGTATTCCAGGGAGGTCCTGCTCAAAACCCCCTCTAGGAGCACCACAAAATGCCATGAAAATCACATTCAAATAATATAGTGTCGGAATTTGCAAACTGTATTCACGCAGCGGGACAGAACTGAATGCCTGGAACGTTTGTGGAGTTGCCTGAACTTGTAACCTATCGGGCTTTCGGACAAGAGGTCAATCGATTTGCCGCACTTCTATATGTACTAGCATCTTTGTATTTTCAGTTTGCGGTTGGAGGTTGGGTCCTCCGATTTTTGCTAGATGGCTCACTATTTGCCTTTGGTAATTAGGAGAAGTTTGCCTTCAGTGACCGCTCTCTCTCTCTTGCCACAGATGGAAACGGAACTTTAACTCCGGGCTTTTGATTGTGCATGTTATCGGCCTGCTCTGCTTGTTCAACCTGTGTTCCCCAGCAAGAGGCATGGCTAAAAAAAACAGAGAACACTCTAAGCCAGGGGTGTCCAAACTCTGTCCTGGAGGGCCACTGTCCTGTAGAGTTTCGCTACAACCAGCTCCAGAAGACCCGCCTGGAAGACTCTAGTCTCCCTGGTGAGACCTTGATTAGCTGGTTCAGGTGTGTTTTCATAGGGGTCGGAGCTAAGCTCTGCAGGACAAGGGCCCTCCAGGACCGAGTGTGAACGCCCCTGCTCTAAGCCTACCGCTACGCTTAACCCTAACTTTACCCGCAAGAGGTTTTCCCAAGCCTGTGCAAAAAGTGAGGCGCCGTTTCGCGCGCAAAATTTGGCCTCTGATAAAAACCACGAACGGGCCCGCGGCAGTCCAACGCAGCCGCCCGGCTAGCTCAGTCGGTAGAGCATGAGACTCTTAATCTCAGGGTCGTGGGTTCGAGCCCCACGTTGGGCGTATCTATTGGCTTTCTCTCAGTTCCCAACGGGCTCTCAGTTTCCAGCGAGTCTCTTGACCTGTGTGGCACGCACGGCGTTAATTTGTTTGCCACCGCACCCCAGAGGAGCATACATCATCGGTCTCTGTGGCGCAATCGGTTAGCGCGTTCGGCTGTTAACCGAGAGGTTGGTGGTTCAAGCCGACGCAGGAAGCTTTTCGCTGCCGTTCCGCCATGTGTCCGCAAGCTTCAGAGTTTAGCACACAGGGAACCTGTTCACTAACGCAGCGTTCGTAGCCCTTTTTGAGCGCTTACAGCTTTGTCAGTTGCCTTGTGTCAAAAGAAGACAGAGGGTGGTAGGTGAAGGTTTGCATCGGCTCAAGTTTGCTGTGGCGTATTCATGTTTTGTTCCAGGTGGTGGAGGCCCGTATTCCAGGGAGGTCCTGCTCAAAACCCCCTCTAGGAGCACCACAAAATGCCATGAAAATCACATTCAAATAATATAGTGTCGGAATTTGCAAACTGTATTTACGCAGCTTTGTCAGTTGCCTTGTGTCAAAAGAAGACAGAGGGTGGTAGGTGAAGGTTTGCATCGGCTCAAGTTTGCTGTGGCGTGTTCATGTTTTGTTCCGGGTGGTGGAGGCCCGTATTCCAGGGAGGTCCTGCTCAAAACCCCCTCTAGGAGCACCACAAAATGCCATGAAAATCACATTCAAATAATATAGTGTCGGAATTTGCAAACTGTATTTACGCAGCGGGACAGAACTGAATGCCTGGAACGTTTGTGGAGTTGCCTGAACTTGTAACCTATCGGGCTTTCAGACAAGAGGTCAATCGATTTGCCGCACTTCTATATGTACTAGCATCTTTGTATTTTCAGTTTGCAGTTGGAGGTTGGGTCCTCCGATTTTTGCTGGATGGCTCACTATTTGCCTTTGGTAATTAGGAGAAGTTTGCCTTCAGTGACCGCTCTCTCTCTCTTGCCACAGATGGAAACGGAACTTTAACTCCGGGCTTTTGATTGTGCATGTTATCGGCCTGCTCTGCTTGTTCAACCTGTGTTCACCAGCAACAGGCATGGCTAAAACAAACAGAGAACACTGTAAGCCAGGGGTGTCCAAACTCTGTCCTGGAGGGACACTGTCCTGTAGAGTTTCGCTACAACCAGCTCCAGAAGACCCGCCTGGAAGACTCTAGTCTGCCTGGTGAGACTTTGATTAGCTGGTTCAGGTGTTTTTTCATAGGGGTTGGAGCTAAGCTCTGCAGGACAAGGGCCCTCAAGGACCGAGTGTGAACGCCCCTGCTCTAAGCCTACCGCTACGCTTAACCCTAACTTTACCCGCAAGAGGTTTTCCCAAGCCTGTGCAAAAAGTGAGGCGCCGTTTCGCGCTCAAAATTTGGCCTCTGATAAAAACCGCGAACGGGCCCGCAGCAGTTCAACGCAGCTGCCCGGCTAGCTCAGTCGGTAGAGCATGAGACTCTTAATCTCAGGGTCGTGGGTTCGAGCCCCACGTTGGGCGTATCTGTTGGCTTTCTGTCAATTCCCAACGGGTTCTCAGTTTCCAGCGAGTCTCTTGACCTGTGTGGCATGCACGGCGTTAATTTGTTTGCCACCGCACCCCAGAGGAGCATACGTCACCGGTCTCTGTGGCGCAATCGGTTAGCGCGTTCGGCTGTTAACCGTAAGGTTGGTGGTTCAAGCCCACCCAGGGACGCAGGAAGCTTTTCGCTGCCGTTCCGCCATGTGTCCGCAAGCTTCAGAGTTTAGCACACAGGGAACCTGTTCACTAACGCAGCGTTCGTAGCCCTTTTTGAGCGCTTACAGCTTTGTCAGTTGCCTTGTGTCAAAAGAAGACAGAGGGTGGTAGGTGAAGGTTTGCATCGGCTCAAGTTTGCTGTGGCGTGTTCATGTTTTGTTCCGGGTGGTGGAGGCCCGTATTCCAGGGAGGTCCTGCTCAAAACCCCCTCTAGGAGCACCACAAAATGCCATGAAAATCACATTCAAATAATATAGTGTCGGAATTTGCAAACTGTATTTATGCAGCGGGACAGAACTGAATGCCTGGAACGTTTGTGGAGTTGCCTGAACTTGTAACCTATCGGGCTTTCGGACAAGAGGTCAATCGATTTGCCGCACTTCTATATGTACTAGCATCTTTGTATTTTCAGTTTGCAGTTGGAGGTTGGGTCCTCCGATTTTTGCTGGATGGCTCACTATTTGCCTTTGGTAATTAGGAGAAGTTTGCCTTCAGTGACCGCTCTCTCTCTCTTGCCACAGATGGAAAAGGAACTTTAACTCCGGGCTTTTGATTGTGCATGTTATCGGCCTGCTCTGCTTGTTCAACCTGTGTTCCCCAGCAACAGGCATGGCTAAACCAAACAGAGAACACTCTAAGCCAGGGGTGTCCAAACTCTGTCCTGGAGGGCCACTGTCCTGTAGAGTTTCGCTACAACCAGCTCCAGAAGACCCGCCTGGAAGACTCTAGTCTGCCTGGTGAGACCTTGATTAGCTGGTTCAGGTGTGTTTTCATAGGGGTTGGAGCTAAGCTCTGCAGGACAAGGGCCCTCCAGGACCGAGTGTGAACGCCCCTGCTCTAAGCCTACCGCTACGCTTAACCCTAACTTTACCCTCAAGAGGTTTTCCCAAGCCTGTGCAAAAAGTGAGGCGCCGTTTCGCGCTCAAAATTTGGCCTCTGATAAAAACCGCGAACGGGCCCGCAGCAGTTCAGCGCAGCTGCCCGGCTAGCTCAGTCGGTAGAGCATGAGACTCTTAATCTCAGGGTCGTGGGTTCGAGATCCACGTTGGGCGTATCTATTGGCTTTCTCTCAATTCCCAATTGACTCTCAGTTTCCAGCGAGTCTTTTGACCAGTGTGGCACGCACGACGTTAATTTGTTTGCCACCGCACCCCAGAGGAGCATACGTCACAGGTCTCTGTGACGCAATCGGTTAGTGCGTTCGGCTGTTAACCGAAAGGTTGGTGGTTCAAGCCCACCCAAGGACGCAGGAAGCTTTTCGCTGCCGTTCCGCCATGTGTCCGCAAGCTTCAGAGTTTAGCACACAGGGAACCTGTTCACTAACGCAGCGTTCGTAGCCCTTTTTGAGCGCTTACAGCTTTGTCAGTTGCCTTGTGTCAAAAGAAGACAGAGGGTGGTAGGTGAAGGTTTGCATCGGCTTAAGTTTGCTGTGGCGTGTTCATGTTTTGTTTTCCGGGTGGTGGAGGCCCGTGTTCCATGGAGGTCCTGCTCAAAACCCCATCTAGGAGCACCACAAAATGCCATGAAAATCACATTCAAATAATATAGTGTCGGAATTTGCAAACTGTATTCACGCAGCGGGACAGAACTGAATGCCTGGAACGTTTGTGGAGTTGCCTGAACTTGTAACCTATCGGGCTTTCGGACAAGAGGTCAATCGATTTGCCGCACTTCTATATGTACTAGCATCTTTGTATTTTCAGTTTGCGGTTGGAGGTTGGGTCCTCCGATTTTTGCTGGATGGCTCACTATTTGCCTTTGGTAATTAGGAGAAGTTTGCCTTCAGTGACCGCTCTCTCTCTCGCCACAGATGGAAACGGAACTTTAACTCCGGGCTTTTGATTGTGCATGTTATCGGCCTGCTCTGCTTGTTCAACCTGTGTTCCCCAGCAAGAGGCATGGCTAAAACAAACAGAGAACACTCTAAGCCAGGGGTGTCCAAACTCTGTCCTGGAGGGCCACTGTCCTGTAGAGTTTCGCTACAACCAGCTCCAGAAGACCCGCCTGGAAGACTCTAGTCTCCCTGGTGAGACCTTGATTAGCTGGTTCAGGTGTGTTTTCATAGGGGTCGGAGCTAAGCTCTGCAGGACAAGGGCCCTCCAGGACCGAGTGTGAACGCCCCTGCTCTAAGCCTACCGCTACGCTTAACCCTAACTTTACCCGCAAGAGGTTTTCCCAAGCCTGTGCAAAAAGTGAGGCGCCGTTTCGCGCGCAAAATTTGGCCTCTGATAAAAACCGCGAACGGGCCCGCGGCAGTCCAACGCAGCCGCCCGGCTAGCTCAGTCGGTAGAGCATGAGACTCTTAATCTCAGGGTCGTGGGTTCGAGCCCCACGTTGGGCGTATCTATTGGTTTTCTCTCAATTCCCAACGGGCTCTCAGTTTCCAGCGAGTCTCTTGACCTGTGTGGCACGCACGGCGTTAATTTGTTTGCCACCGCACCCCAGAGGAGCATACATCATCGGTCTCTGTGGCGCAATCGGTTTAGCGCGTTTGGCTGTTAACCGAAAGGTTGGTGGTTCAAGCCCACCCAGGGACGCAGGAAGCTTTTCGCTGCCGTTCCGCCATGTGTCCGCAAGCTTCAGAGTTTAGCACACAGGGAACCTGTTCACTAACGCAGCGTTCGTAGCCCTTTTTGAGCGCTTACAGCTTTGTCAGTTGCCTTGTGTCAAAAGAAGACAGAGGGTGGTAGGTGAAGGTTTGCATCGGCTCAAGTTTGCTGTGGCGTGTTCATGTTTTGTTCCGGGTGGTGGAGGCCCGTATTCCAGGGAGGTCCTGCTCAAAACCCCCTCTAGGAGCACCACAAAATGCCATGAAAATCACATTCACATAATATAGTGTCGGAATTTGCAAACTGTATTCACGCAGCGGGACAGAACTGAATGCCTGGAACGTTTGTGGAGTTGCCTGAACTTGTAACCTATCGGGCTTTCGGACAAGAGGTCAATCGATTTGCCGCACTTCTATATGTACTAGCATCTTTGTATTTTCAGTTTGCGGTTGGAGGTTGGGTCCTCCGATTTTTGCTGGATGGCTCACTATTTGCCTTTGGTAATTAGGAGAAGTTTGCCTTCAGTGACCGCTCTCTCTCTCTTGCCACAGATGGAAACGGAACTTTAACTCCGGGCTTTTGATTGTGCATGTTATCGGCCTGCTCTGCTTGTTCAACCTGTGTTCCCCAGCAAGAGGCATGGCTAAAACAAACAGAGAACACTCTAAGCCAGGGGTGTCCAAACTCTGTCCTGGAGGGCCACTGTCCTGTAGAGTTTCGCTACAACCAGCTCCAGAAGACACGCCTGGAAGACTCTAGTCTCCCTGGTGAGACCTTGATTAGCTGGTTCAGGTGTGTTTTCATAGGGGTCGGAGCTAAGCTCTGCAGGACAAGGGCCCTCCAGGACCGAGTGTGAACGCCCCTGCTCTAAGCCTACCGCTACGCTTAACCCTAACTTTACCCGCAAGAGGTTTTCCCAAGCCTGTGCAAAAAGTGAGGCGCCGTTTCGCGCTCAAAATTTGGCCTCTGATAAAAACCGCGAACGGGCCCGCGGCAGTCCAACGCAGCCGCCCGGCTAGCTCAGTCGGTAGAGCATGAGACTCTTAATCTCAGGGTCGTGGATTCGAGCCCCACGTTGGGCGTATCTATTGGCTTTCTCTCAATTCCCAACGGGCGCTCAGTTTCCAGCGATTCTCTTGACCTGTGTGGCACGCACGGCGTTAATTTGTTTGCCACCGCACCCCAGAGGAGCATAGGTCATCGGTCTCTGTGGCGCAATCGGTTAGCGTGTTCGGCTGTTAACCGAAAGGTTGGTGGTTCAAGCCCACCCAGGGACGCAGGAAGCTTTTCGCTGCCGTTCCGCCATCTGTCCGCAAGCTTCAGAGTTTAGCACACAGGGAACCTGTTCACTAACGCAGCGTTCGTAGCCCTTTTTGAGCGCTTACAGCTTTGTCAGTTGCCTTGTGTCAAAAGAAGACAGAGGGTGGTAGGTGAAGGTTTGCATCGGCTTAAGTTTGCTGTGGCGTGTTCATGTTTTGTTTTCCGGGTGGTGGAGGCCCGTGTTCCATGGAGGTCCTGCTCAAAACCCCATCTAGGAGCACCACAAAATGCCATGAAAATCACATTCAAATAATATAGTGTCGGAATTTGCAAACTGTATTCACGCAGCGGGACAGAACTCCATGCCTGGAACGTTTGTGGAGTTGCCTGAACTTGTAACCTATCGGGCTTTCGGACAAGAGGTCAATCGATTTGCCGCACTTCTATATGTACTAGCATCTTTGTATTTTCAGTTTGCGGTTGGAGGTTGGGTCCTCCGATTTTTGCTGGATGGCTCACTATTTGCCTTTGGTAATTAGGAGAAGTTTGCCTTCAGTGACCGCTCTCTCTCTCTTGCCACAGATGGAAACGGAACTTTAACTCCGGGCTTTTGATTGTGCATGTTATCGGCCTGCTCTGCTTGTTCAACCTGTGTTCCCCAGCAACAGGCATGGCTAAAACAAACAGAGAACACTCTAAGCCAGGGGTGTCCAAACTCTGTCCTGGAGGGCCACTGTCCTGTAGAGTTTCGCTACAACCAGCTCCAGAAGACCCGCCTGGAAGACTCTAGTCTCCCTGGTGAGACCTTGATTAGCTGGTTCAGGTGTGTTTTCATAGGGGTTGGAGCTAAGCTCTGCAGGACAAGGGCCCTCCAGGACCGAGTGTGAACGCCCCTGCTCTAAGCCTACCGCTACGCTTAACCCTAACTTTACCCTCAAGAAGTTTTCCCAAGCCTGTGCAAAAAGTGAGGCGCCGTTTCGCGCTCAAAATTTGGCCTCTGATAAAAACCGCAAACGGGCCCGCAGCAGTTCAGCGCAGCTGCCCGGCTAGCTCAGTCGGTAGAGCATGAGACTCTTAATCTCAGGGTCGTGGGTTCGAGCTCCACGTTGGGCGTATCTATTGGCTTTCTCTCAATTCCCAATTGACTCTCAGTTTCCAGCGAGTCTTTTGACCTGTGTGGCACGCACGACGTTAATTTGTTTGCCACCGCACCCCAGAGGAGCATACGTCACAGGTCTCTGTGGCGCAATCGGTTAGCGCGTTCGGCTGTTAACCGAAAGGTTGGTGGTTCAAGCCCACCCAGGGACGCAGGAAGCTTTTC
Organism: Barbus barbus; assembly: GCF_936440315.1. Taxonomy (NCBI): domain Eukaryota; kingdom Metazoa; phylum Chordata; class Actinopteri; order Cypriniformes; family Cyprinidae; genus Barbus; species Barbus barbus. Next base: position 339,103 of record NC_136732.1, read on the forward strand.
GCTGCCGTTCCGCCATGTGTCCGCAAGCTTCAGAGTTTAGCACACAGGGAACCTGTTCACTAACGCAGCTTTCGTAGCCCTTTTTGAGCGCTTACAGCTTTGTCAGTTGCCTTGTGTCAAAAGAAGACAGAGGGTGGTAGGTGAAGGTTTGCATCGGCTTAAGTTTGCTGTGGCGTGTTCATGTTTTGTTTTCCGGGTGGTGGAGGCCCGTGTTCCATGGAGGTCCTGCTCAAAACCCCATCTAGGAGCACCACAAAATGCCATGAAAATCACATTCAAATAATATAGTGTCGGAATTTGCAAACTGTATTCACGCAGCGGGACAGAACTCCATGCCTGGAACGTTTGTGGAGTTGCCTGAACTTGTAACCTATCGGGCTTTCGGACAAGAGGTCAATCGATTTGCCGCACTTCTATATGTACTAGCATCTTTGTATTTTCAGTTTGCGGTTGGAGGTTTGGTCCTCCGATTTTTGCTGGATGGCTCACTATTTGCCTTTGGTAATTAGGAGAAGTTTGCCTTCAGTGACCGCTCTCTCTCTCTTGCCACAGATGGAAACGGAACTTTAACTCCGGGCTTTTGATTGTGCATGTTATCGGCCTGCTCTGCTTGTTCAACCTGTGTTCCCCAGCAACAGGCATGGCTAAAACAAACAGAGAACACTCTAAGCCAGGGGTGTCCAAACTCTGTCCTGGAGGGCCACTGTCCTGTAGAGTTTCGCTACAACCAGCTCCAGAAGACCCGCCTGGAAGACTCTAGTCTCCCTGGTGAGACCTTGATTAGCTGGTTCAGGTGTGTTTTCATAGGGGTTGGAGCTAAGCTCTGCAGGACAAGGGCCCTCCAGGACCGAGTGTGAACGCCCCTGCTCTAAGCCTACCGCTACGCTTAACCCTAACTTTACCCTCAAGAGGTTTTCCCAAGCCTGTGCAAAAAGTGAGGCGCCGTTTCGCGCTCAAAATTTGGCCTCTGATAAAAACCGCAAACGGGCCCGCAGCAGTTCAGCGCAGCTGCCCGGCTAGCTCAGTCGGTAGAGCATGAGACTCTTAATCTCAGGGTCGTGGGTTCGAGCTCCACGTTGGGCGTATCTATTGGCTTTCTCTCAATTCCCAATTGACTCTCAGTTTCCAGCGAGTCTTTTGACCTGTGTGGCACGCACGACGTTAATTTGTTTGCCACCGCACCCCAGAGGAGCATACGTCACAGGTCTCTGTGGCGCAATCGATTAGCGCGTTCGGCTGTTAACCGAAAGGTTGGTGGTTCAAGCCCACCCAGGGACGCAGGAAGCTTTTCGCTGCCGTTCCGCCATGTGTCCGCAAGCTTCAGAGTTTAGCACACAGGGAACCTGTTCACTAACGCAGCTTCCGTAGCCCTTTTTGAGCGCTTACAGCTTTGTCAGTTGCCTTGTGTCAAAAGAAGACAGAGGGTGGTAGGTGAAGGTTTGCATCGGCTTAAGTTTGCTGTGGCGTGTTCATGTTTTGTTTTCCGGGTGGTGGAGGCCCGTGTTCCATGGAGGTCCTGCTCAAAACCCCATCTAGGAGCACCACAAAATGCCATGAAAATCACATTCAAATAATATAGTGTCGGAATTTGCAAACTGTATTCACGCAGCGGGACAGAACTCCATGCCTGGAACGTTTGTGGAGTTGCCTGAACTTGTAACCTATCGGGCTTTCGGACAAGAGGTCAATCGATTTGCCGCACTTCTATATGTACTAGCATCTTTGTATTTTCAGTTTGCGGTTGGAGGTTGGGTCCTCCGATTTTTGCTGGATGGCTCACTATTTGCCTTTGGTAATTAGGAGAAGTTTGCCTTCAGTGACCGCTCTCTCTCTCTTGCCACAGATGGAAACGGAACTTTAACTCCGGGCTTTTGATTGTGCATGTTATCGGCCTGCTCTGCTTGTTCAACCTGTGTTCCCCAGCAACAGGCATGGCTAAAACAAACAGAGAACACTCTAAGCCAGGGGTGTCCAAACTCTGTCCTGGAGGGCCACTGTCCTGTAGAGTTTCGCTACAACCAGCTCCAGAAGACCCGCCTGGAAGACTCTAGTCTCCCTGGTGAGACCTTGATTAGCTGGTTCAGGTGTGTTTTCATAGGGGTTGGAGCTAAGCTCTGCAGGACAAGGGCCCTCCAGGACCGAGTGTGAACGCCCCTGCTCTAAGCCTACCGCTACGCTTAACCCTAACTTTACCCTCAAGAGGTTTTCCCAAGCCTGTGCAAAAAGTGAGGCGCCGTTTCGCGCTCAAAATTTGGCCTCTGATAAAAACCGCAAACGGGCCCGCAGCAGTTCAGCGCAGCTGCCCGGCTAGCTCAGTCGGTAGAGCATGAGACTCTTAATCTCAGGGTCGTGGGTTCGAGCTCCACGTTGGGCGTATCTATTGGCTTTCTCTCAATTCCCAATTGACTCTCAGTTTCCAGCGAGTCTTTTGACCTGTGTGGCACGCACGACGTTAATTTGTTTGCCACCGCACCCCAGAGGAGCATACGTCACAGGTCTCTGTGGCGCAATCGGTTAGCGCGTTCGGCTGTTAACCGAAAGGTTGGTGGTTCAAGCCCACCCAGGGACGCAGGAAGCTTTTCGCTGCCGTTCCGCCATGTGTCCGCAAGCTTCAGAGTTTAGCACACAGGGAACCTGTTCACTAACGCAGCTTTCGTAGCCCTTTTTGAGCGCTTACAGCTTTGTCAGTTGCCTTGTGTCAAAAGAAGACAGAGGGTGGTAGGTGAAGGTTTGCATCGGCTTAAGTTTGCTGTGGCGTGTTCATGTTTTGTTTTCCGGGTGGTGGAGGCCCGTGTTCCATGGAGGTCCTGCTCAAAACCCCATCTAGGAGCACCACAAAATGCCATGAAAATCACATTCAAATAATATAGTGTCGGAATTTGCAAACTGTATTCACGCAGCGGGACAGAACTCCATGCCTGGAACGTTTGTGGAGTTGCCTGAACTTGTAACCTATCGGGCTTTCGGACAAGAGGTCAATCGATTTGCCGCACTTCTATATGTACTAGCATCTTTGTATTTTCAGTTTGCGGTTGGAGGTTTGGTCCTCCGATTTTTGCTGGATGGCTCACTATTTGCCTTTGGTAATTAGGAGAAGTTTGCCTTCAGTGACCGCTCTCTCTCTCTTGCCACAGATGGAAACGGAACTTTAACTCCGGGCTTTTGATTGTGCATGTTATCGGCCTGCTCTGCTTGTTCAACCTGTGTTCCCCAGCAACAGGCATGGCTAAAACAAACAGAGAACACTCTAAGCCAGGGGTGTCCAAACTCTGTCCTGGAGGGCCACTGTCCTGTAGAGTTTCGCTACAACCAGCTCCAGAAGACCCGCCTGGAAGACTCTAGTCTCCCTGGTGAGACCTTGATTAGCTGGTTCAGGTGTGTTTTCATAGGGGTTGGAGCTAAGCTCTGCAGGACAAGGGCCCTCCAGGACCGAGTGTGAACGCCCCTGCTCTAAGCCTACCGCTACACTTAACCCTAACTTTACCCGCAAGAGGTTTTCCCAAGCCTGTGCAAAAAGTGAGGCGCCGTTTCGCGCGCAAAATTTGGCCTCTGATAAAAACCACGAACGGGCCCGCGGCAGTCCAACGCAGCCGCCCGGCTAGCTCAGTCGGTAGAGCATGAGACTCTTAATCTCAGGGTCGTGGGTTCGAGCCCCACGTTGGGCGTATCTATTGGCTTTCTCTCAATTCCCAACGGGCGCTCAGTTTCCAGCGATTCTCTTGACCTGTGTGGCACGCACGGCGTTAATTTGTTTGCCACCGCACCCCAGAGGAGCATAGGTCATCGGTCTCTGTGGCGCAATCGGTTAGCGCGTTCGGCTGTTAACCGAAAGGTTGGTGGTTCAAGCCCACCCAGGGACGCAGGAAGCTTTTCGCTGCCGTTCCGCCATGTGTCCGCAAGCTTCAGAGTTTAGCACACAGGGAACCTGTTCACTAACGCAGCGTTCGTAGCCCTTTTTGAGCGCTTACAGCTTTGTCAGTTGCCTTGTGTCAAAAGAAGACAGAGGGTGGTAGGTGAAGGTTTGCATCGGCTCAAGTTTGCTGTTCATGTTTTGTTCCGAGCGGTGGAGGCCCGTGTTCCAGGGAGGTCCTGCTCAAAACCCCCACTAGGAGCACCACAAAATGCCATTAAAATCACATTCAAATAATATAGTGTCAGAATTTGCAAACTGTATTCACGCAGCGGGACAGAGCTGCATGCCTGGAACGTTTGTGGAGTTGCCTGAACTTGTAACCTATCGGGCTTTCGGACAAGAGGTCAATCGATTTGCCGCACTTCTATATGTACTAGCATCTTTGTATTTTCAGTTTGCGGTTGGAGGTTGGGTCCTCCGATTTTTGCTGGATGGCTCACTATTTGCCTTTGGTAATTAGGAGAAGTTTGCCTTCAGTGACCGCTCTCTCTCTCTTGCCACAGATGGAAACGGAACTTTAACTCCGGGCTTTTGATTGTGCATGTTATCGGCCTGCTCTGCTTGTTCAACCTGTGTTCCCCAGCAACAGGCATGGCTAAAACAAACAGAGAACACTCTAAGCCAGGGGTGTCCAAACTCTGTCCTGGAGGGCCACTGTCCTGTAGAGTTTCGCTACAACCAGCTCCAGAAGACCCGCCTGGAAGACTCTAGTCTCCCTGGTGAGACCTTGATTAGCTGGTTCAGGTGTGTTTTCATAGGGGTTGGAGCTAAGCTCTGCAGGACAAGGGCCCTCCAGGACCGAGTGTGAACGCCCCTGCTCTAAGCCTACCGCTACACTTAACCCTAACTTTACCCTCAAGAGGTTTTCCCAAGCCTGTGCAAAAAGTGAGGCGCCGTTTCGCGCTCAAAATTTGGCCTCTGATAAAAACCGCAAACGGGCCCGCAGCAGTTCAGCGCAGCTGCCCGGCTAGCTCAGTCGGTAGAGCATGAGACTCTTAATCTCAGGGTCGTGGGTTCGAGCTCCACGTTGGGCGTATCTATTGGCTTTCTCTCAATTCCCAATTGACTCTCAGTTTCCAGCGAGTCTTTTGACCTGTGTGGCACGCACGACGTTAATTTGTTTGCCACCGCACCCCAGAGGAGCATACGTCACAGGTCTCTGTGGCGCAATCGGTTAGCGCGTTCGGCTGTTAACCGAAAGGTTGGTGGTTCAAGCCCACCCAGGGACGCAGGAAGCTTTTCGCTGCCGTTCCGCCATGTGTCCGCAAGCTTCAGAGTTTAGCACACAGGGAACCTGTTCACTAACGCAGCTTTCGTAGCCCTTTTTGAGCGCTTACAGCTTTGTCAGTTGCCTTGTGTCAAAAGAAGACAGAGGGTGGTAGGTGAAGGTTTGCATCGGCTTAAGTTTGCTGTGGCGTGTTCATGTTTTGTTTTCCGGGTGGTGGAGGCCCGTGTTCCATGGAGGTCCTGCTCAAAACCCCATCTAGGAGCACCACAAAATGCCATGAAAATCACATTCAAATAATATAGTGTCGGAATTTGCAAACTGTATTCACGCAGCGGGACAGAACTCCATGCCTGGAACGTTTGTGGAGTTGCCTGAACTTGTAACCTATCGGGCTTTCGGACAAGAGGTCAATCGATTTGCCGCACTTCTATATGTACTAGCATCTTTGTATTTTCAGTTTGCGGTTGGAGGTTGGGTCCTCCGATTTTTGCTGGATGGCTCACTATTTGCCTTTGGTAATTAGGAGAAGTTTGCCTTCAGTGACCGCTCTCTCTCTCTTGCCACAGATGGAAACGGAACTTTAACTCCGGGCTTTTGATTGTGCATGTTATCGGCCTGCTCTGCTTGTTCAACCTGTGTTCCCCAGCAACAGGCATGGCTAAAACAAACAGAGAACACTCTAAGCCAGGGGTGTCCAAACTCTGTCCTGGAGGGCCACTGTCCTGTAGAGTTTCGCTACAACCAGCTCCAGAAGACCCGCCTGGAAGACTCTAGTCTCCCTGGTGAGACCTTGATTAGCTGGTTCAGGTGTGTTTTCATAGGGGTTGGAGCTAAGCTCTGCAGGACAAGGGCCCTCCAGGACCGAGTGTGAACGCCCCTGCTCTAAGCCTACCGCTACGCTTAACCCTAACTTTACCCTCAAGAGGTTTTCCCAAGCCTGTGCAAAAAGTGAGGCGCCGTTTCGCGCTCAAAATTTGGCCTCTGATAAAAACCGCAAACGGGCCCGCAGCAGTTCAGCGCAGCTGCCCGGCTAGCTCAGTCGGTAGAGCATGAGACTCTTAATCTCAGGGTCGTGGGTTCGAGCTCCACGTTGGGCGTATCTATTGGCTTTCTCTCAATTCCCAATTGACTCTCAGTTTCCAGCGAGTCTTTTGACCTGTGTGGCACGCACGACGTTAATTTGTTTGCCACCGCACCCCAGAGGAGCATACGTCACAGGTCTCTGTGGCGCAATCGGTTAGCGCGTTCGGCTGTTAACCGAAAGGTTGGTGGTTCAAGCCCACCCAGGGACGCAGGAAGCTTTTCGCTGCCGTTCCGCCATGTGTCCGCAAGCTTCAGAGTTTAGCACACAGGGAACCTGTTCACTAACGCAGCTTTCGTAGCCCTTTTTGAGCGCTTACAGCTTTGTCAGTTGCCTTGTGTCAAAAGAAGACAGAGGGTGGTAGGTGAAGGTTTGCATCGGCTTAAGTTTGCTGTGGCGTGTTCATGTTTTGTTTTCCGGGTGGTGGAGGCCCGTGTTCCATGGAGGTCCTGCTCAAAACCCCATCTAGGAGCACCACAAAATGCCATGAAAATCACATTCAAATAATATAGTGTCGGAATTTGCAAACTGTATTCACGCAGCGGGACAGAACTCCATGCCTGGAACGTTTGTGGAGTTGCCTGAACTTGTAACCTATCGGGCTTTCGGACAAGAGGTCAATCGATTTGCCGCACTTCTATATGTACTAGCATCTTTGTATTTTCAGTTTGCGGTTGGAGGTTTGGTCCTCCGATTTTTGCTGGATGGCTCACTATTTGCCTTTGGTAATTAGGAGAAGTTTGCCTTCAGTGACCGCTCTCTCTCTCTTGCCACAGATGGAAACGGAACTTTAACTCCGGGCTTTTGATTGTGCATGTTATCGGCCTGCTCTGCTTGTTCAACCTGTGTTCCCCAGCAACAGGCATGGCTAAAACAAACAGAGAACACTCTAAGCCAGGGGTGTCCAAACTCTGTCCTGGAGGGCCACTGTCCTGTAGAGTTTCGCTACAACCAGCTCCAGAAGACCCGCCTGGAAGACTCTAGTCTCCCTGGTGAGACCTTGATTAGCTGGTTCAGGTGTGTTTTCATAGGGGTTGGAGCTAAGCTCTGCAGGACAAGGGCCCTCCAGGACCGAGTGTGAACGCCCCTGCTCTAAGCCTACCGCTACGCTTAACCCTAACTTTACCCTCAAGAGGTTTTCCCAAGCCTGTGCAAAAAGTGAGGCGCCGTTTCGCGCTCAAAATTTGGCCTCTGATAAAAACCGCAAACGGGCCCGCAGCAGTTCAGCGCAGCTGCCCGGCTAGCTCAGTCGGTAGAGCATGAGACTCTTAATCTCAGGGTCGTGGGTTCGAGCTCCACGTTGGGCGTATCTATTGGCTTTCTCTCAATTCCCAATTGACTCTCAGTTTCCAGCGAGTCTTTTGACCTGTGTGGCACGCACGACGTTAATTTGTTTGCCACCGCACCCCAGAGGAGCATATGTCACAGGTCTCTGTGGCGCAATCGGTTAGCGCGTTCGGCTGTTAACCGAAAGGTTGGTGGTTCAAGCCCACCCAGGGACGCAGGAAGCTTTTCGCTGCTGTTCCGCCATGTGTCCGCAAGCTTCAGAGTTTAGCACACAGGGAACCTGTTCACTAACGCAGCTTTCGTAGCCCTTTTTGAGCGCTTACAGCTTTGTCAGTTGCCTTGTGTCAAAAGAAGACAGAGGGTGGTAGGTGAAGGTTTGCATCGGCTTAAGTTTGCTGTGGCGTGTTCATGTTTTGTTTTCCGGGTGGTGGAGGCCCGTGTTCCATGGAGGTCCTGCTCAAAACCCCATCTAGGAGCACCACAAAATGCCATGAAAATCACATTCAAATAATATAGTGTCGGAATTTGCAAACTGTATTCACGCAGCGGGACAGAACTCCATGCCTGGAACGTTTGTGGAGTTGCCTGAACTTGTAACCTATCGGGCTTTCGGACAAGAGGTCAATCGATTTGCCGCACTTCTATATGTACTAGCATCTTTGTATTTTCAGTTTGCGGTTGGAGGTTGGGTCCTCCGATTTTTGCTGGATGGCTCACTATTTGCCTTTGGTAATTAGGAGAAGTTTGCCTTCAGTGACCGCTCTCTCTCTCTTGCCACAGATGGAAACGGAACTTTAACTCCGGGCTTTTGATTGTGCATGTTATCGGCCTGCTCTGCTTGTTCAACCTGTGTTCCCCAGCAACAGGCATGGCTAAAACAAACAGAGAACACTCTAAGCCAGGGGTGTCCAAACTCTGTCCTGGAGGGCCACTGTCCTGTAGAGTTTCGCTACAACCAGCTCCAGAAGACCCGCCTGGAAGACTCTAGTCTCCCTGGTGAGACCTTGATTAGCTGGTTCAGGTGTGTTTTCATAGGGGTTGGAGCTAAGCTCTGCAGGACAAGGGCCCTCCAGGACCGAGTGTGAACGCCCCTGCTCTAAGCCTACCGCTACACTTAACCCTAACTTTACCCGCAAGAGGTTTTCCCAAGCCTGTGCAAAAAGTGAGGCGCTGTTTCGCGCGCAAAATTTGGCCTCTGATAAAAACCGCGAACGGGCCCGCGGCAGTCCAACGCAGCCGCCCGGCTAGCTCAGTCGGTAGAGCATGAGACTCTTAATCTCAGGGTCGTGGGTTCGAGCCCCACGTTGGGCGTATCTATTGGCTTTCTCTCAATTCCCAACGGGCGCTCAGTTTCCAGCGATTCTCTTGACCTGTGTGGCACGCACGGCGTTAATTTGTTTGCCACCGCACCCCAGAGGAGCATAGGTCATCGGTCTCTGTGGCGCAATCGGTTAGCGCGTTCGGCTGTTAACCGAAAGGTTGGTGGTTCAAGCCCACCCAGGGACGCAGGAAGCTTTTCGCTGCCGTTCCGCCATGTGTCCGCAAGCTTCAGAGTTTAGCACACAGGGAACCTGTTCACTAACGCAGCGTTCGTAGCCCTTTTTGAGCGCTTACAGCTTTGTCAGTTGCCTTGTGTCAAAAGAAGACAGAGGGTGGTAGGTGAAGGTTTGCATCGGCTCAAGTTTGCTGTTCATGTTTTGTTCCGAGCGGTGGAGGCCCGTGTTCCAGGGAGGTCCTGCTCAAAACCCCCACTAGGAGCACCACAAAATGCCATTAAAATCACATTCAAATAATATAGTGTCAGAATTTGCAAACTGTATTCACGCAGCGGGACAGAGCTGCATGCCTGGAACGTTTGTGGAGTTGCCTGAACTTGTAACCTATCGGGCTTTCGGACAAGAGGTCAATCGATTTGCCGCACTTCTATATGTACTAGCATCTTTGTATTTTCAGTTTGCGGTTGGAGGTTGGGTCCTCCGATTTTTGCTGGATGGCTCACTATTTGCCTTTGGTAATTAGGAGAAGTTTGCCTTCAGTGACCGCTCTCTCTCTCTTGCCACAGATGGAAACGGAACTTTAACTCCGGGCTTTTGATTGTGCATGTTATCGGCCTGCTCTGCTTGTTCAACCTGTGTTCCCCAGCAACAGGCATGGCTAAAACAAACAGAGAACACTCTAAGCCAGGGGTGTCCAAACTCTGTCCTGGAGGGCCACTGTCCTGTAGAGTTTCGCTACAACCAGCTCCAGAAGACCCGCCTGGAAGACTCTAGTCTCCCTGGTGAGACCTTGATTAGCTGGTTCAGGTGTGTTTTCATAGGGGTTGGAGCTAAGCTCTGCAGGACAAGGGCCCTCCAGGACCGAGTGTGAACGCCCCTGCTCTAAGCCTACCGCTACACTTAACCCTAACTTTACCCGCAAGAGGTTTTCCCAAGCCTGTGCAAAAAGTGAGGCGCCGTTTCGCGCGCAAAATTTGGCCTCTGATAAAAACCGCGAACGGGCCCGCGGCAGTCCAACGCAGCCGCCCGGCTAGCTCAGTCGGTAGAGCATGAGACTCTTAATCTCAGGGTCGTGGGTTCGAGCCCCACGTTGGGCGTATCTATTGGCTTTCTCTCAATTCCCAACGGGCGCTCAGTTTCCAGCGATTCTCTTGACCTGTGTGGCACGCACGGCGTTAATTTGTTTGCCACCGCACCCCAGAGGAGCATAGGTCATCGGTCTCTGTGGCGCAATCGGTTAGCGCGTTCGGCTGTTAACCGAAAGGTTGGTGGTTCAAGCCCACCCAGGGACGCAGGAAGCTTTTCGCTGCCGTTCCGCCATGTGTCCGCAAGCTTCAGAGTTTAGCACACAGGGAACTTTTTCACTAACGCAGCGTTCGTAGCCCTTTTTGAGCGCTTACAGCTTTGTCAGTTGCCTTGTGTCAAAAGAAGACAGAGGGTGGTAGGTGAAGGTTTGCATCGGCTCAAGTTTGCTGTTCATGTTTTGTTCCGAGCGGTGGAGGCCCGTGTTCCAGGGAGGTCCTGCTCAAAACCCCCACTAGGAGCACCACAAAATGCCATTAAAATCACATTCAAATAATATAGTGTCAGAATTTGCAAACTGTATTCACGCAGCGGGACAGAGCTGCATGCCTGGAACGTTTGTGGAGTTGCCTGAACTTGTAACCTATCGGGCTTTCGGACAAGAGGTCAATCGATTTGCCGCACTTCTATATGTACTAGCATCTTTGTATTTTCAGTTTGCGGTTGGAGGTTGGGTCCTCCGATTTTTGCTGGATGGCTCACTATTTGCCTTTGGTAATTAGGAGAAGTTTGCCTTCAGTGACCGCTCTCTCTCTCTTGCCACAGATGGAAACGGAACTTTAACTCCGGGCTTTTGATTGTGCATGTTATCGGCCTGCTCTGCTTGTTCAACCTGTGTTCCCCAGCAACAGGCATGGCTAAAACAAACAGAGAACACTCTAAGCCAGGGGTGTCCAAACTCTGTCCTGGAGGGCCACTGTCCTGTAGAGTTTCGCTACAACCAGCTCCAGAAGACCCGCCTGGAAGACTCTAGTCTCCCTGGTGAGACCTTGATTAGCTGGTTCAGGTGTGTTTTCATAGGGGTTGGAGCTAAGCTCTGCAGGACAAGGGCCCTCCAGGACCGAGTGTGAACGCCCCTGCTCTAAGCCTACCGCTACGCTTAACCCTAACTTTACCCTCAAGAGGTTTTCCCAAGCCTGTGCAAAAAGTGAGGCGCCGTTTCGCGCTCAAAATTTGGCCTCTGATAAAAACCGCGAACGGGCCCGCAGCAGTTCAGCGCAGCTGCCCGGCTAGCTCAGTCGGTAGAGCATGAGACTCTTAATCTCAGGGTCGTGGGTTCGAGCTCCACGTTGGGCGTATCTATTGGCTTTCTCTCAATTCCCAATTGACTCTCAGTTTCCAGCGAGTCTTTTGACCTGTGTGGCACGCACGACGTTAATTTGTTTGCCACCGCACCCCAGAGGAGCATACGTCACAGGTCTCTGTGGCGCAATCGGTTAGCGCGTTCGGCTGTTAACCGAAAGGTTGGTGGTTCAAGCCCACCCAGGGACGCAGGAAGCTTTTCGCTGCCGTTCCGCCGTGTGTCCGCAAGCTTCAGAGTTTAGCACACAGGGAACCTGTTCACTAACGCAGCGTTCGTAGCCCTTTTTGAGCGCTTACAGCTTTGTCAGTTGCCTTGTGTCAAAAGAAGACAGAGGGTGGTAGGTGAAGGTTTGCATCGGCTTAAGTTTGCTGTGGCGTGTTCATGTTTTGTTTTCCGGGTGGTGGAGGCCCGTGTTCCATGGAGGTCCTGCTCAAAACCCCATCTAGGAGCACCACAAAATGCCATGAAAATCACATTCAAATAATATAGTGTCGGAATTTGCAAACTGTATTCACGCAGCGGGACAGAACTCCATGCCTGGAACGTTTGTGGAGTTGCCTGAACTTGTAACCTATCGGGCTTTCGGACAAGAGGTCAATCGATTTGCCGCACTTCTATATGTACTAGCATCTTTGTATTTTCAGTTTGCGGTTGGAGGTTGGGTCCTCCGATTTTTGCTGGATGGCTCACTATTTGCCTTTGGTAATTAGGAGAAGTTTGCCTTCAGTGACCGCTCTCTCTCTCTTGCCACAGATGGAAACGGAACTTTAACTCCGGGCTTTTGATTGTGCATGTTATCGGCCTGCTCTGCTTGTTCAACCTGTGTTCCCCAGCAACAGGCATGGCTAAAACAAACAGAGAACACTCTAAGCCAGGGGTGTCCAAACTCTGTCCTGGAGGGCCACTGTCCTGTAGAGTTTCGCTACAACCAGCTCCAGAAGACCCGCCTGGAAGACTCTAGTCTCCCTGGTGAGACCTTGATTAGCTGGTTCAGGTGTGTTTTCATAGGGGTTGGAGCTAAGCTCTGCAGGACAAGGGCCCTCCAGGACCGAGTGTGAACGCCCCTGCTCTAAGCCTACCGCTACGCTTAACCCTAACTTTACCCTCAAGAGGTTTTCCCAAGCCTGTGCAAAAAGTGAGGCGCCGTTTCGCGCTCAAAATTTGGCCTCTGATAAAAACCGCAAACGGGCCCGCAGCAGTTCAGCGCAGCTGCCCGGCTAGCTCAGTCGGTAGAGCATGAGACTCTTAATCTCAGGGTCGTGGGTTCGAGCTCCACGTTGGGCGTATCTATTGGCTTTCTCTCAATTCCCAATTGACTCTCAGTTTCCAGCGAGTCTTTTGACCTGTGTGGCACGCACGACGTTAATTTGTTTGCCACCGCACCCCAGAGGAGCATATGTCACAGGTCTCTGTGGCGCAATCGGTTAGCGCGTTCGGCTGTTAACCGAAAGGTTGGTGGTTCAAGCCCACCCAGGGACGCAGGAAGCTTTTCGCTGCCGTTCCGCCATGTGTCCGCAAGCTTCAGAGTTTAGCACACAGGGAACCTGTTCACTAACGCAGCTTTCGTAGCCCTTTTTGAGCGCTTACAGCTTTGTCAGTTGCCTTGTGTCAAAAGAAGACAGAGGGTGGTAGGTGAAGGTTTGCATCGGCTTAAGTTTGCTGTGGCGTGTTCATGTTTTGTTTTCCGGGTGGTGGAGGCCCGTGTTCCATGGAGGTCCTGCTCAAAACCCCATCTAGGAGCACCACAAAATGCCATGAAAATCACATTCAAATAATATAGTGTCGGAATTTGCAAACTGTATTCACGCAGCGGGACAGAACTCCATGCCTGGAACGTTTGTGGAGTTGCCTGAACTTGTAACCTATCGGGCTTTCGGACAAGAGGTCAATCGATTTGCCGCACTTCTATATGTACTAGCATCTTTGTATTTTCAGTTTGCGGTTGGAGGTTGGGTCCTCCGATTTTTGCTGGATGGCTCACTATTTGCCTTTGGTAATTAGGAGAAGTTTGCCTTCAGTGACCGCTCTCTCTCTCTTGCCACAGATGGAAACGGAACTTTAACTCCGGGCTTTTGATTGTGCATGTTATCGGCCTGCTCTGCTTGTTCAACCTGTGTTCCCCAGCAACAGGCATGGCTAAAACAAACAGAGAACACTCTAAGCCAGGGGTGTCCAAACTCTGTCCTGGAGGGCCACTGTCCTGTAGAGTTTCGCTACAACCAGCTCCAGAAGACCCGCCTGGAAGACTCTAGTCTCCCTGGTGAGACCTTGATTAGCTGGTTCAGGTGTGTTTTCATAGGGGTTGGAGCTAAGCTCTGCAGGACAAGGGCCCTCCAGGACCGAGTGTGAACGCCCCTGCTCTAAGCCTACCGCTACGCTTAACCCTAACTTTACCCTCAAGAGGTTTTCCCAAGCCTGTGCAAAAAGTGAGGCGCCGTTTCGCGCTCAAAATTTGGCCTCTGATAAAAACCGCAAACGGGCCCGCAGCAGTTCAGCGCAGCTGCCCGGCTAGCTCAGTCGGTAGAGCATGAGACTCTTAATCTCAGGGTCGTGGGTTCGAGCTCCACGTTGGGCGTATCTATTGGCTTTCTCTCAATTCCCAATTGACTCTCAGTTTCCAGCGAGTCTTTTGACCTGTGTGGCACGCACGACGTTAATTTGTTTGCCACCGCACCCCAGAGGAGCATATGTCACAGGTCTCTGTGGCGCAATCGGTTAGCGCGTTCGGCTGTTAACCGAAAGGTTGGTGGTTCAAGCCCACCCAGGGACGCAGGAAGCTTTTCGCTGCCGTTCCGCCATGTGTCCGCAAGCTTCAGAGTTTAGCACACAGGGAACCTGTTCACTAACGCAGCTTTCGTAGCCCTTTTTGAGCGCTTACAGCTTTGTCAGTTGCCTTGTGTCAAAAGAAGACAGAGGGTGGTAGGTGAAGGTTTGCATCGGCTTAAGTTTGCTGTGGCGTGTTCATGTTTTGTTTTCCGGGTGGTGGAGGCCCGTGTTCCATGGAGGTCCTGCTCAAAACCCCATCTAGGAGCACCACAAAATGCCATGAAAATCACATTCAAATAATATAGTGTCGGAATTTGCAAACTGTATTCACGCAGCGGGACAGAGCTGCATGCCTGGAACGTTTGTGGAGTTGCCTGAACTTGTAACCTATCGGGCTTTCGGACAAGAGGTCAATCGATTTGCCGCACTTCTATATGTACTAGCATCTTTGTATTTTCAGTTTGCGGTTGGAGGTTGGGTCCTCCGATTTTTGCTGGATGGCTCACTATTTGCCTTTGGTAATTAGGAGAAGTTTGCCTTCAGTGACCGCTCTCTCTCTCTTGCCACAGATGGAAACGGAACTTTAACTCCGGGCTTTTGATTGTGCATGTTATCGGCCTGCTCTGCTTGTTCAACCTGTGTTCCCCAGCAACAGGCATGGCTAAAACAAACAGAGAACACTCTAAGCCAGGGGTGTCCAAACTCTGTCCTGGAGGGCCACTGTCCTGTAGAGTTTCGCTACAACCAGCTCCAGAAGACCCGCCTGGAAGACTCTAGTCTCCCTGGTGAGACCTTGATTAGCTGGTTCAGGTGTGTTTTCATAGGGGTTGGAGCTAAGCTCTGCAGGACAAGGGCCCTCCAGGACCGAGTGTGAACGCCCCTGCTCTAAGCCTACCGCTACACTTAACCCTAACTTTACCCGCAAGAGGTTTTCCCAAGCCTGTGCAAAAAGTGAGGCGCCGTTTCGCGCGCAAAATTTGGCCTCTGATAAAAACCGCGAACGGGCCCGCGGCAGTCCAACGCAGCCGCCCGGCTAGCTCAGTCGGTAGAGCATGAGACTCTTAATCTCAGGGTCGTGGGTTCGAGCCCCACGTTGGGCGTATCTATTGGCTTTCTCTCAATTCCCAACGGGCGCTCAGTTTCCAGCGATTCTCTTGACCTGTGTGGCACGCACGGCGTTAATTTGTTTGCCACCGCACCCCAGAGGAGCATAGGTCATCGGTCTCTGTGGCGCAATCGGTTAGTGCGTTCGGCTGTTAACCGAAAGGTTGGTGGTTCAAGCCCACCCAGGGACGCAGGAAGCTTTTCGCTGCCGTTCCGCCATGTGTCCGCAAGCTTCAGAGTTTAGCACACAGGGAACTTTTTCACTAACGCAGCGTTCGTAGCCCTTTTTGAGCGCTTACAGCTTTGTCAGTTGCCTTGTGTCAAAAGAAGACAGAGGGTGGTAGGTGAAGGTTTGCATCGGCTCAAGTTTGCTGTTCATGTTTTGTTCCGAGCGGTGGAGGCCCGTGTTCCAGGGAGGTCCTGCTCAAAACCCCCACTAGGAGCACCACAAAATGCCATTAAAATCACATTCAAATAATATAGTGTCAGAATTTGCAAACTGTATTCACGCAGCGGGACAGAGCTGCATGCCTGGAACGTTTGTGGAGTTGCCTGAACTTGTAACCTATCGGGCTTTCGGACAAGAGGTCAATCGATTTGCCGCACTTCTATATGTACTAGCATCTTTGTATTTTCAGTTTGCGGTTGGAGGTTGGGTCCTCCGATTTTTGCTGGATGGCTCATTATTTGCCTTTGGTAATTAGGAGAAGTTTGCCTTCAGTGACCGCTCTCTCTCTCTTGCCACAGATGGAAACGGAACTTTAACTCCGGGCTTTTGATTGTGCATGTTATCGGCCTGCTCTGCTTGTTCAACCTGTGTTCCCCAGCAACAGGCATGGCTAAAACAAACAGAGAACACTCTAAGCCAGGGGTGTCCAAACTCTGTCCTGGAGGGCCACTGTCCTGTAGAGTTTCGCTACAACCAGCTCCAGAAGACCCGCCTGGAAGACTCTAGTCTCCCTGGTGAGACCTTGATTAGCTGGTTCAGGTGTGTTTTCATAGGGGTTGGAGCTAAGCTCTGCAGGACAAGGGCCCTCCAGGACCGAGTGTGAACGCCCCTGCTCTAAGCCTACCGCTACGCTTAACCCTAACTTTACCCTCAAGAGGTTTTCCCAAGCCTGTGCAAAAAGTGAGGCGCCGTTTCGCGCTCAAAATTTGGCCTCTGATAAAAACCGCGAACGGGCCCGCAGCAGTTCAGCGCAGCTGCCCGGCTAGCTCAGTCGGTAGAGCATGAGACTCTTAATCTCAGGGTCGTGGGTTCGAGCTCCACGTTGGGCGTATCTATTGGCTTTCTCTCAATTCCCAATTGACTCTCAGTTTCCAGCGAGTCTTTTGACCTGTGTGGCACGCACGACGTTAATTTGTTTGCCACCGCACCCCAGAGGAGCATACGTCACAGGTCTCTGTGGCGCAATCGGTTAGCGCGTTCGGCTGTTAACCGAAAGGTTGGTGGTTCAAGCCCACCCAGGGACGCAGGAAGCTCTTCGCTGCCGTTCCGCCGTGTGTCTGCAAGCTTCAGAGTTTAGCACACAGGGAACCTGTTCACTAACGCAGCGTTCGTAGCCCTTTTTGAGCGCTTACAGCTTTGTCAGTTGCCTTGTGTCAAAAGAAGACAGAGGGTGGTAGGTGAAGGTTTGCATCGGCTTAAGTTTGCTGTGGCGTGTTCATGTTTTGTTTTCCGGGTGGTGGAGGCCCGTGTTCCATGGAGGTCCTGCTCAAAACCCCATCTAGGAGCACCACAAAATGCCATGAAAATCACATTCAAATAATATAGTGTCGGAATTTGCAAACTGTATTCACGCAGCGGGACAGAACTCCATGCCTGGAACGTTTGTGGAGTTGCCTGAACTTGTAACCTATCGGGCTTTCGGACAAGAGGTCAATCGATTTGCCGCACTTCTATATGTACTAGCATCTTTGTATTTTCAGTTTGCGGTTGGAGGTTGGGTCCTCCGATTTTTGCTGGATGGCTCACTATTTGCCTTTGGTAATTAGGAGAAGTTTGCCTTCAGTGACCGCTCTCTCTCTCTTGCCACAGATGGAAACGGAACTTTAACTCCGGGCTTTTGATTGTGCATGTTATCGGCCTGCTCTGCTTGTTCAACCTGTGTTCCCCAGCAACAGGCATGGCTAAAACAAACAGAGAACACTCTAAGCCAGGGGTGTCCAAACTCTGTCCTGGAGGGCCACTGTCCTGTAGAGTTTCGCTACAACCAGCTCCAGAAGACCCGCCTGGAAGACTCTAGTCTCCCTGGTGAGACCTTGATTAGCTGGTTCAGGTGTGTTTTCATAGGGGTTGGAGCTAAGCTCTGCAGGACAAGGGCCCTCCAGGACCGAGTGTGAACGCCCCTGCTCTAAGCCTACCGCTACACTTAACCCTAACTTTACCCGCAAGAGGTTTTCCCAAGCCTGTGCAAAAAGTGAGGCGCTGTTTCGCGCGCAAAATTTGGCCTCTGATAAAAACCGCGAACGGGCCCGCGGCAGTCCAACGCAGCCGCCCGGCTAGCTCAGTCGGTAGAGCATGAGACTCTTAATCTCAGGGTCGTGGGTTCGAGCCCCACGTTGGGCGTATCTATTGGCTTTCTCTCAATTCCCAACGGGCGCTCAGTTTCCAGCGATTCTCTTGACCTGTGTGGCACGCACGGCGTTAATTTGTTTGCCACCGCACCCCAGAGGAGCATAGGTCATCGGTCTCTGTGGCGCAATCGGTTAGCGCGTTCGGCTGTTAACCGAAAGGTTGGTGGTTCAAGCCCACCCAGGGACGCAGGAAGCTTTTCGCTGCCGTTCCGCCATGTGTCCGCAAGCTTCAGAGTTTAGCACACAGGGAACCTGTTCACTAACGCAGCGTTCGTAGCCCTTTTTGAGCGCTTACAGCTTTGTCAGTTGCCTTGTGTCAAAAGAAGACAGAGGGTGGTAGGTGAAGGTTTGCATCGGCTCAAGTTTGCTGTTCATGTTTTGTTCCGAGCGGTGGAGGCCCGTGTTCCAGGGAGGTCCTGCTCAAAACCCCCACTAGGAGCACCACAAAATGCCATTAAAATCACATTCAAATAATATAGTGTCAGAATTTGCAAACTGTATTCACGCAGCGGGACAGAGCTGCATGCCTGGAACGTTTGTGGAGTTGCCTGAACTTGTAACCTATCGGGCTTTCGGACAAGAGGTCAATCGATTTGCCGCACTTCTATATGTACTAGCATCTTTGTATTTTCAGTTTGCGGTTGGAGGTTGGGTCCTCCGATTTTTGCTGGATGGCTCACTATTTGCCTTTGGTAATTAGGAGAAGTTTGCCTTCAGTGACCGCTCTCTCTCTCTTGCCACAGATGGAAACGGAACTTTAACTCCGGGCTTTTGATTGTGCATGTTATCGGCCTGCTCTGCTTGTTCAACCTGTGTTCCCCAGCAACAGGCATGGCTAAAACAAACAGAGAACACTCTAAGCCAGGGGTGTCCAAACTCTGTCCTGGAGGGCCACTGTCCTGTTGAGTTTCGCTACAACCAGCTCCAGAAGACCCGCCTGGAAGACTCTAGTCTCCCTGGTGAGACCTTGATTAGCTGGTTCAGGTGTGTTTTCATAGGGGTTGGAGCTAAGCTCTGCAGGACAAGGGCCCTCCAGGACCGAGTGTGAACGCCCCTGCTCTAAGCCTACCGCTACACTTAACCCTAACTTTACCCGCAAGAGGTTTTCCCAAGCCTGTGCAAAAAGTGAGGCGCCGTTTCGCGCGCAAAATTTGGCCTCTGATAAAAACCGCGAACGGGCCCGCGGCAGTCCAACGCAGCCGCCCGGCTAGCTCAGTCGGTAGAGCATGAGACTCTTAATCTCAGGGTCGTGGGTTCGAGCCCCACGTTGGGCGTATCTATTGGCTTTCTCTCAATTCCCAACGGGCGCTCAGTTTCCAGCGATTCTCTTGACCTGTGTGGCACGCACGGCGTTAATTTGTTTGCCACCGCACCCCAGAGGAGCATAGGTCATCGGTCTCTGTGGCGCAATCGGTTAGCGCGTTCGGCTGTTAACCGAAAGGTTGGTGGTTCAAGCCCACCCAGGGACGCAGGAAGCTTTTCGCTGCCGTTCCGCCATGTGTCCGCAAGCTTCAGAGTTTAGCACACAGGGAACTTTTTCACTAACGCAGCGTTCGTAGCCCTTTTTGAGCGCTTACAGCTTTGTCAGTTGCCTTGTGTCAAAAGAAGACAGAGGGTGGTAGGTGAAGGTTTGCATCGGCTCAAGTTTGCTGTTCATGTTTTGTTCCGAGCGGTGGAGGCCCGTGTTCCAGGGAGGTCCTGCTCAAAACCCCCACTAGGAGCACCACAAAATGCCATTAAAATCACATTCAAATAATATAGTGTCAGAATTTGCAAACTGTATTCACGCAGCGGGACAGAGCTGCATGCCTGGAACGTTTGTGGAGTTGCCTGAACTTGTAACCTATCGGGCTTTCGGACAAGAGGTCAATCGATTTGCCGCACTTCTATATGTACTAGCATCTTTGTATTTTCAGTTTGCGGTTGGAGGTTGGGTCCTCCGATTTTTGCTGGATGGCTCATTATTTGCCTTTGGTAATTAGGAGAAGTTTGCCTTCAGTGACCGCTCTCTCTCTCTTGCCACAGATGGAAACGGAACTTTAACTCCGGGCTTTTGATTGTGCATGTTATCGGCCTGCTCTGCTTGTTCAACCTGTGTTCCCCAGCAACAGGCATGGCTAAAACAAACAGAGAACACTCTAAGCCAGGGGTGTCCAAACTCTGTCCTGGAGGGCCACTGTCCTGTAGAGTTTCGCTACAACCAGCTCCAGAAGACCCGCCTGGAAGACTCTAGTCTCCCTGGTGAGACCTTGATTAGCTGGTTCAGGTGTGTTTTCATAGGGGTTGGAGCTAAGCTCTGCAGGACAAGGGCCCTCCAGGACCGAGTGTGAACGCCCCTGCTCTAAGCCTACCGCTACGCTTAACCCTAACTTTACCCTCAAGAGGTTTTCCCAAGCCTGTGCAAAAAGTGAGGCGCCGTTTCGCGCTCAAAATTTGGCCTCTGATAAAAACCGCGAACGGGCCCGCAGCAGTTCAGCGCAGCTGCCCGGCTAGCTCAGTCGGTAGAGCATGAGACTCTTAATCTCAGGGTCGTGGGTTCGAGCTCCACGTTGGGCGTATCTATTGGCTTTCTCTCAATTCCCAATTGACTCTCAGTTTCCAGCGAGTCTTTTGACCTGTGTGGCACGCACGACGTTAATTTGTTTGCCACCGCACCCCAGAGGAGCATACGTCACAGGTCTCTGTGGCGCAATCGGTTAGCGCGTTCGGCTGTTAACCGAAAGGTTGGTGGTTCAAGCCCACCCAGGGACGCAGGAAGCTCTTCGCTGCCGTTCCGCCGTGTGTCCGCAAGCTTCAGAGTTTAGCACACAGGGAACCTGTTCACTAACGCAGCGTTCGTAGCCCTTTTTGAGCGCTTACAGCTTTGTCAGTTGCCTTGTGTCAAAAGAAGACAGAGGGTGGTAGGTGAAGGTTTGCATCGGCTTAAGTTTGCTGTGGCGTGTTCATGTTTTGTTTTCCGGGTGGTGGAGGCCCGTGTTCCATGGAGGTCCTGCTCAAAACCCCATCTAGGAGCACCACAAAATGCCATGAAAATCACATTCAAATAATATAGTGTCGGAATTTGCAAACTGTATTCACGCAGCGGGACAGAACTCCATGCCTGGAACGTTTGTGGAGTTGCCTGAACTTGTAACCTATCGGGCTTTCGGACAAGAGGTCAATCGATTTGCCGCACTTCTATATGTACTAGCATCTTTGTATTTTCAGTTTGCGGTTGGAGGTTGGGTCCTCCGATTTTTGCTGGATGGCTCACTATTTGCCTTTGGTAATTAGGAGAAGTTTGCCTTCAGTGACCGCTCTCTCTCTCTTGCCACAGATGGAAACGGAACTTTAACTCCGGGCTTTTGATTGTGCATGTTATCGGCCTGCTCTGCTTGTTCAACCTGTGTTCCCCAGCAACAGGCATGGCTAAAACAAACAGAGAACACTCTAAGCCAGGGGTGTCCAAACTCTGTCCTGGAGGGCCACTGTCCTGTAGAGTTTCGCTACAACCAGCTCCAGAAGACCCGCCTGGAAGACTCTAGTCTCCCTGGTGAGACCTTGATTAGCTGGTTCAGGTGTGTTTTCATAGGGGTTGGAGCTAAGCTCTGCAGGACAAGGGCCCTCCAGGACCGAGTGTGAACGCCCCTGCTCTAAGCCTACCGCTACACTTAACCCTAACTTTACCCGCAAGAGGTTTTCCCAAGCCTGTGCAAAAAGTGAGGCGCCGTTTCGCGCGCAAAATTTGGCCTCTGATAAAAACCGCGAACGGGCCCGCGGCAGTCCAACGCAGCCGCCCGGCTAGCTCAGTCGGTAGAGCATGAGACTCTTAATCTCAGGGTCGTGGGTTCGAGCCCCACGTTGGGCGTATCTATTGGCTTTCTCTCAATTCCCAACGGGCGCTCAGTTTCCAGCGATTCTCTTGACCTGTGTGGCACGCACGGCGTTAATTTGTTTGCCACCGCACCCCAGAGGAGCATAGGTCATCGGTCTCTGTGGCGCAATCGGTTAGCGCGTTCGGCTGTTAACCGAAAGGTTGGTGGTTCAAGCCCACCCAGGGACGCAGGAAGCTTTTCGCTGCCGTTCCGCCATGTGTCCGCAAGCTTCAGAGTTTAGCACACAGGGAACTTTTTCACTAACGCAGCGTTCGTAGCCCTTTTTGAGCGCTTACAGCTTTGTCAGTTGCCTTGTGTCAAAAGAAGACAGAGGGTGGTAGGTGAAGGTTTGCATCGGCTCAAGTTTGCTGTTCATGTTTTGTTCCGAGCGGTGGAGGCCCGTGTTCCAGGGAGGTCCTGCTCAAAACCCCCACTAGGAGCACCACAAAATGCCATTAAAATCACATTCAAATAATATAGTGTCAGAATTTGCAAACTGTATTCACGCAGCGGGACAGAGCTGCATGCCTGGAACGTTTGTGGAGTTGCCTGAACTTGTAACCTATCGGGCTTTCGGACAAGAGGTCAATCGATTTGCCGCACTTCTATATGTACTAGCATCTTTGTATTTTCAGTTTGCGGTTGGAGGTTGGGTCCTCCGATTTTTGCTGGATGGCTCACTATTTGCCTTTGGTAATTAGGAGAAGTTTGCCTTCAGTGACCGCTCTCTCTCTCTTGCCACAGATGGAAACGGAACTTTAACTCCGGGCTTTTGATTGTGCATGTTATCGGCCTGCTCTGCTTGTTCAACCTGTGTTCCCCAGCAACAGGCATGGCTAAAACAAACAGAGAACACTCTAAGCCAGGGGTGTCCAAACTCTGTCCTGGAGGGCCACTGTCCTGTAGAGTTTCGCTACAACCAGCTCCAGAAGACCCGCCTGGAAGACTCTAGTCTCCCTGGTGAGACCTTGATTAGCTGGTTCAGGTGTGTTTTCATAGGGGTTGGAGCTAAGCTCTGCAGGACAAGGGCCCTCCAGGACCGAGTGTGAACGCCCCTGCTCTAAGCCTACCGCTACGCTTAACCCTAACTTTACCCTCAAGAGGTTTTCCCAAGCCTGTGCAAAAAGTGAGGCGCCGTTTCGCGCTCAAAATTTGGCCTCTGATAAAAACCGCGAACGGGCCCGCAGCAGTTCAGCGCAGCTGCCCGGCTAGCTCAGTCGGTAGAGCATGAGACTCTTAATCTCAGGGTCGTGGGTTCGAGCTCCACGTTGGGCGTATCTATTGGCTTTCTCTCAATTCCCAATTGACTCTCAGTTTCCAGCGAGTCTTTTGACCTGTGTGGCACGCACGACGTTAATTTGTTTGCCACCGCACCCCAGAGGAGCATACGTCACAGGTCTCTGTGGCGCAATCGGTTAGCGCGTTCGGCTGTTAACCGAAAGGTTGGTGGTTCAAGCCCACCCAGGGACGCAGGAAGCTCTTCGCTGCCGTTCCGCCGTGTGTCCGCAAGCTTCAGAGTTTAGCACACAGGGAACCTGTTCACTAACGCAGCGTTCGTAGCCCTTTTTGAGCGCTTACAGCTTTGTCAGTTGCCTTGTGTCAAAAGAAGACAGAGGGTGGTAGGTGAAGGTTTGCATCGGCTTAAGTTTGCTGTGGCGTGTTCATGTTTTGTTTTCCGGGTGGTGGAGGCCCGTGTTCCATGGAGGTCCTGCTCAAAACCCCATCTAGGAGCACCACAAAATGCCATGAAAATCACATTCAAATAATATAGTGTCGGAATTTGCAAACTGTATTCACGCAGCGGGACAGAACTCCATGCCTGGAACGTTTGTGGAGTTGCCTGAACTTGTAACCTATCGGGCTTTCGGACAAGAGGTCAATCGATTTGCCGCACTTCTATATGTACTAGCATCTTTGTATTTTCAGTTTGCGGTTGGAGGTTGGGTCCTCCGATTTTTGCTGGATGGCTCACTATTTGCCTTTGGTAATTAGGAGAAGTTTGCCTTCAGTGACCGCTCTCTCTCTCTTGCCACAGATGGAAACGGAACTTTAACTCCGGGCTTTTGATTGTGCATGTTATCGGCCTGCTCTGCTTGTTCAACCTGTGTTCCCCAGCAACAGGCATGGCTAAAACAAACAGAGAACACTCTAAGCCAGGGGTGTCCAAACTCTGTCCTGGAGGGCCACTGTCCTGTAGAGTTTCGCTACAACCAGCTCCAGAAGACCCGCCTGGAAGACTCTAGTCTCCCTGGTGAGACCTTGATTAGCTGGTTCAGGTGTGTTTTCATAGGGGTTGGAGCTAAGCTCTGCAGGACAAGGGCCCTCCAGGACCGAGTGTGAACGCCCCTGCTCTAAGCCTACCGCTACACTTAACCCTAACTTTACCCGCAAGAGGTTTTCCCAAGCCTGTGCAAAAAGTGAGGCGCCGTTTCGCGCGCAAAATTTGGCCTCTGATAAAAACCGCGAACGGGCCCGCGGCAGTCCAACGCAGCCGCCCGGCTAGCTCAGTCGGTAGAGCATGAGACTCTTAATCTCAGGGTCGTGGGTTCGAGCCCCACGTTGGGCGTATCTATTGGCTTTCTCTCAATTCCCAACGGGCGCTCAGTTTCCAGCGATTCTCTTGACCTGTGTGGCACGCACGGCGTTAATTTGTTTGCCACCGCACCCCAGAGGAGCATAGGTCATCGGTCTCTGTGGCGCAATCGGTTAGCGCGTTCGGCTGTTAACCGAAAGGTTGGTGGTTCAAGCCCACCCAGGGACGCAGGAAGCTTTTCGCTGCCGTTCCGCCATGTGTCCGCAAGCTTCAGAGTTTAGCACACAGGGAACTTTTTCACTAACGCAGCGTTCGTAGCCCTTTTTGAGCGCTTACAGCTTTGTCAGTTGCCTTGTGTCAAAAGAAGACAGAGGGTGGTAGGTGAAGGTTTGCATCGGCTCAAGTTTGCTGTTCATGTTTTGTTCCGAGCGGTGGAGGCCCGTGTTCCAGGGAGGTCCTGCTCAAAACCCCCACTAGGAGCACCACAAAATGCCATTAAAATCACATTCAAATAATATAGTGTCAGAATTTGCAAACTGTATTCACGCAGCGGGACAGAGCTGCATGCCTGGAACGTTTGTGGAGTTGCCTGAACTTGTAACCTATCGGGCTTTCGGACAAGAGGTCAATCGATTTGCCGCACTTCTATATGTACTAGCATCTTTGTATTTTCAGTTTGCGGTTGGAGGTTGGGTCCTCCGATTTTTGCTGGATGGCTCACTATTTGCCTTTGGTAATTAGGAGAAGTTTGCCTTCAGTGACCGCTCTCTCTCTCTTGCCACAGATGGAAACGGAACTTTAACTCCGGGCTTTTGATTGTGCATGTTATCGGCCTGCTCTGCTTGTTCAACCTGTGTTCCCCAGCAACAGGCATGGCTAAAACAAACAGAGAACACTCTAAGCCAGGGGTGTCCAAACTCTGTCCTGGAGGGCCACTGTCCTGTAGAGTTTCGCTACAACCAGCTCCAGAAGACCCGCCTGGAAGACTCTAGTCTCCCTGGTGAGACCTTGATTAGCTGGTTCAGGTGTGTTTTCATAGGGGTTGGAGCTAAGCTCTGCAGGACAAGGGCCCTCCAGGACCGAGTGTGAACGCCCCTGCTCTAAGCCTACCGCTACGCTTAACCCTAACTTTACCCTCAAGAGGTTTTCCCAAGCCTGTGCAAAAAGTGAGGCGCCGTTTCGCGCTCAAAATTTGGCCTCTGATAAAAACCGCGAACGGGCCCGCAGCAGTTCAGCGCAGCTGCCCGGCTAGCTCAGTCGGTAGAGCATGAGACTCTTAATCTCAGGGTCGTGGGTTCGAGCTCCACGTTGGGCGTATCTATTGGCTTTCTCTCAATTCCCAATTGACTCTCAGTTTCCAGCGAGTCTTTTGACCTGTGTGGCACGCACGACGTTAATTTGTTTGCCACCGCACCCCAGAGGAGCATACGTCACAGGTCTCTGTGGCGCAATCGGTTAGCGCGTTCGGCTGTTAACCGAAAGGTTGGTGGTTCAAGCCCACCCAGGGACGCAGGAAGCTTTTCGCTGCCGTTCCGCCGTGTGTCCGCAAGCTTCAGAGTTTAGCACACAGGGAACCTGTTCACTAACGCAGCGTTCGTAGCCCTTTTTGAGCGCTTACAGCTTTGTCAGTTGCCTTGTGTCAAAAGAAGACAGAGGGTGGTAGGTGAAGGTTTGCATCGGCTTAAGTTTGCTGTGGCGTGTTCATGTTTTGTTTTCCGGGTGGTGGAGGCCCGTGTTCCATGGAGGTCCTGCTCAAAACCCCATCTAGGAGCACCACAAAATGCCATGAAAATCACATTCAAATAATATAGTGTCGGAATTTGCAAACTGTATTCACGCAGCGGGACAGAACTCCATGCCTGGAACGTTTGTGGAGTTGCCTGAACTTGTAACCTATCGGGCTTTCGGACAAGAGGTCAATCGATTTGCCGCACTTCTATATGTACTAGCATCTTTGTATTTTCAGTTTGCGGTTGGAGGTTGGGTCCTCCGATTTTTGCTGGATGGCTCACTATTTGCCTTTGGTAATTAGGAGAAGTTTGCCTTCAGTGACCGCTCTCTCTCTCTTGCCACAGATGGAAACGGAACTTTAACTCCGGGCTTTTGATTGTGCATGTTATCGGCCTGCTCTGCTTGTTCAACCTGTGTTCCCCAGCAACAGGCATGGCTAAAACAAACAGAGAACACTCTAAGCCAGGGGTGTCCAAACTCTGTCCTGGAGGGCCACTGTCCTGTAGAGTTTCGCTACAACCAGCTCCAGAAGACCCGCCTGGAAGACTCTAGTCTCCCTGGTGAGACCTTGATTAGCTGGTTCAGGTGTGTTTTCATAGGGGTTGGAGCTAAGCTCTGCAGGACAAGGGCCCTCCAGGACCGAGTGTGAACGCCCCTGCTCTAAGCCTACCGCTACACTTAACCCTAACTTTACCCGCAAGAGGTTTTCCCAAGCCTGTGCAAAAAGTGAGGCGCCGTTTCGCGCGCAAAATTTGGCCTCTGATAAAAACCGTGAACGGGCCCGCGGCAGTCCAACGCAGCCGCCCGGCTAGCTCAGTCGGTAGAGCATGAGACTCTTAATCTCAGGGTCGTGGGTTCGAGCCCCACGTTGGGAGTATCTATTGGCTTTCTCTCAATTCCCAACGGGCGCTCAGTTTCCAGCGAGTCTTTTGACCTGTGTGGCACGCACGACGTTAATTTGTTTGCCACCGCACCCCAGAGGAGCATACGTCACAGGTCTCTGTGGCGCAATCGGTTAGCGCGTTCGGCTGTTAACCGAAAGGTTGGTGGTTCAAGGCCACCCAGGGACGCAGGAAGCTTTTCGCTGCCGTTCCGCCGTGTGTCCGCAAGCTTCAGAGTTTAGCACACAGGGAACCTGTTCACTAACGCAGCGTTCGTAGCCCTTTTTGAGCGCTTACAGCTTTGTCAGTTGCCTTGTGTCAAAAGAAGACAGAGGGTGGTAGGTGAAGGTTTGCATCGGCTTAAGTTTGCTGTGGCGTGTTCATGTTTTGTTTTCCGGGTGGTGGAGGCCCGTGTTCCATGGAGGTCCTGCTCAAAACCCCATCTAGGAGCACCACAAAATGCCATGAAAATCACATTCAAATAATATAGTGTCGGAATTTGCAAACTGTATTCACGCAGCGGGACAGAACTCCATGCCTGGAACGTTTGTGGAGTTGCCTGAACTTGTAACCTATCGGGCTTTCGGACAAGAGGTCAATCGATTTGCCGCACTTCTATATGTACTAGCATCTTTGTATTTTCAGTTTGCGGTTGGAGGTTGGGTCCTCCGATTTTTGCTGGATGGCTCACTATTTGCCTTTGGTAATTAGGAGAAGTTTGCCTTCAGTGACCGCTCTCTCTCTCTTGCCACAGATGGAAACGGAACTTTAACTCCGGGCTTTTGATTGTGCATGTTATCGGCCTGCTCTGCTTGTTCAACCTGTGTTCCCCAGCAACAGGCATGGCTAAAACAAACAGAGAACACTCTAAGCCGGGGGTGTCCAAACTCTGTCCTGGAGGGCCACTGTCCTGTAGAGTTTCGCTACAACCAGCTCCAGAAGACCCGCCTGGAAGACTCTAGTCTCCCTGGTGAGACCTTGATTAGCTGGTTCAGGTGTGTTTTCATAGGGGTTGGAGCTAAGCTCTGCAGGACAAGGGCCCTCCAGGACCGAGTGTGAACGCCCCTGCTCTAAGCCTACCGCTACACTTAACCCTAACTTTACCCGCAAGAGGTTTTCCCAAGCCTGTGCAAAAAGTGAGGCGCCGTTTCGCGCGCAAAATTTGGCCTCTGATAAAAACCGCGAACGGGCCCGCGGCAGTCCAACGCAGCCGCCCGGCTAGCTCAGTCGGTAGAGCATGAGACTCTTAATCTCAGGGTCGTGGGTTCGAGCCCCACGTTGGGCGTATCTATTGGCTTTCTCTCAATTCCCAACGGGCGCTCAGTTTCCAGCGATTCTCTTGACCTGTGTGGCACGCACGGCGTTAATTTGTTTGCCACCGCACCCCAGAGGAGCATAGGTCATCGGTCTCTGTGGCGCAATCGGTTAGCGCGTTCGGCTGTTAACCGAAAGGTTGGTGGTTCAAGCCCACCCAGGGACGCAGGAAGCTTTTCGCTGCCGTTCCGCCATGTGTCCGCAAGCTTCAGAGTTTCGCACACAGGGAACCTGTTCACTAACGCAGCGTTCGTAGCCCTTTTTGAGCGCTTACAGCTTTGTCAGTTGCCTTGTGTCAAAAGAAGACAGAGGGTGGTAGGTGAAGGTTTGCATCGGCTCAAGTTTGCTGTTCATGTTTTGTTCCGAGCGGTGGAGGCCCGTGTTCCAGGGAGGTCCTGCTCAAAACCCCCACTAGGAGCACCACAAAATGCCATTAAAATCACATTCAAATAATATAGTGTCAGAATTTGCAAACTGTATTCACGCAGCGGGACAGAGCTGCATGCCTGGAACGTTTGTGGAGTTGCCTGAACTTGTAACCTATCGGGCTTTCGGACAAGAGGTCAATCGATTTGCCGCACTTCTATATGTACTAGCATCTTTGTATTTTCAGTTTGCGGTTGGAGGTTGGGTCCTCCGATTTTTGCTGGATGGCTCACTATTTGCCTTTGGTAATTAGGAGAAGTTTGCCTTCAGTGACCGCTCTCTCTCTCTTGCCACAGATGGAAACGGAACTTTAACTCCGGGCTTTTGATTGTGCATGTTATCGGCCTGCTCTGCTTGTTCAACCTGTGTTCCCCAGCAACAGGCATGGCTAAAACAAACAGAGAACACTCTAAGCCAGGGGTGTCCAAACTCTGTCCTGGAGGGCCACTGTCCTGTAGAGTTTCGCTACAACCAGCTCCAGAAGACCCGCCTGGAAGACTCTAGTCTCCCTGGTGAGACCTTGATTAGCTGGTTCAGGTGTGTTTTCATAGGGGTTGGAGCTAAGCTCTGCAGGACAAGGGCCCTCCAGGACCGAGTGTGAACGCCCCTGCTCTAAGCCTACCGCTACACTTAACCCTAACTTTACCCGCAAGAGGTTTTCCCAAGCCTGTGCAAAAAGTGAGGCGCCGTTTCGCGCGCAAAATTTGGCCTCTGATAAAAACCGCGAACGGGCCCGCGGCAGTCCAACGCAGCCGCCCGGCTAGCTCAGTCGGTAGAGCATGAGACTCTTAATCTCAGGGTCGTGGGTTCGAGCCCCACGTTGGGCGTATCTATTGGCTTTCTCTCAATTCCCAACGGGCGCTCAGTTTCCAGCGATTCTCTTGACCTGTGTGGCACGCACGGCGTTAATTTGTTTGCCACCGCACCCCAGAGGAGCATAGGTCATCGGTCTCTGTGGCGCAATCGGTTAGCGTGTTCGGCTGTTAACCGAAAGGTTGGTGGTTCAAGCCCACCCAGGGACGCAGGAAGCTTTTCGCTGCCGTTCCGCCATGTGTCCGCAAGCTTCAGAGTTTAGCACACAGGGAACCTGTTCACTAACGCAGCGTTCGTAGCCCTTTTTGAGCGCTTACAGCTTTGTCAGTTGCCTTGTGTCAAAAGAAGACAGAGGGTGGTAGGTGAAGGTTTGCATCGGCTTAAGTTTGCTGTGGCGTGTTCATGTTTTGTTTTCCGGGTGGTGGAGGCCCGTGTTCCATGGAGGTCCTGCTCAAAACCCCATCTAGGAGCACCACAAAATGCCATGAAAATCACATTCAAATAATATAGTGTCGGAATTTGCAAACTGTATTCACGCAGCGGGACAGAACTCCATGCCTGGAACGTTTGTGGAGTTGCCTGAACTTGTAACCTATCGGGCTTTCGGACAAGAGGTCAATCGATTTGCCGCACTTCTATATGTACTAGCATCTTTGTATTTTCAGTTTGCGGTTGGAGGTTGGGTCCTCCGATTTTTGCTGGATGGCTCACTATTTGCCTTTGGTAATTAGGAGAAGTTTGCCTTCAGTGACCGCTCTCTCTCTCTTGCCACAGATGGAAACGGAACTTTAACTCCGGGCTTTTGATTGTGCATGTTATCGGCCTGCTCTGCTTGTTCAACCTGTGTTCCCCAGCAACAGGCATGGCTAAAACAAACAGAGAACACTCTAAGCCGGGGGTGTCCAAACTCTGTCCTGGAGGGCCACTGTCCTGTAGAGTTTCGCTACAACCAGCTCCAGAAGACCCGCCTGGAAGACTCTAGTCTCCCTGGTGAGACCTTGATTAGCTGGTTCAGGTGTGTTTTCATAGGGGTTGGAGCTAAGCTCTGCAGGACAAGGGCCCTCCAGGACCGAGTGTGAACGCCCCTGCTCTAAGCCTACCGCTACACTTAACCCTAACTTTACCCGCAAGAGGTTTTCCCAAGCCTGTGCAAAAAGTGAGGCGCCGTTTCGCGCGCAAAATTTGGCCTCTGATAAAAACCGTGAACGGGCCCGCGGCAGTCCAACGCAGCCGCCCGGCTAGCTCAGTCGGTAGAGCATGAGACTCTTAATCTCAGGGTCGTGGGTTCGAGCCCCACGTTGGGAGTATCTATTGGCTTTCTCTCAATTCCCAACGGGCGCTCAGTTTCCAGCGAGTCTTTTGACCTGTGTGGCACGCACGACGTTAATTTGTTTGCCACCGCACCCCAGAGGAGCATACGTCACAGGTCTCTGTGGCGCAATCGGTTAGCGCGTTCGGCTGTTAACCGAAAGGTTGGTGGTTCAAGGCCACCCAGGGACGCAGGAAGCTTTTCGCTGCCGTTCCGCCGTGTGTCCGCAAGCTTCAGAGTTTAGCACACAGGGAACCTGTTCACTAACGCAGCGTTCGTAGCCCTTTTTGAGCGCTTACAGCTTTGTCAGTTGCCTTGTGTCAAAAGAAGACAGAGGGTGGTAGGTGAAGGTTTGCATCGGCTTAAGTTTGCTGTGGCGTGTTCATGTTTTGTTTTCCGGGTGGTGGAGGCCCGTGTTCCATGGAGGTCCTGCTCAAAACCCCATCTAGGAGCACCACAAAATGCCATGAAAATCACATTCAAATAATATAGTGTCGGAATTTGCAAACTGTATTCACGCAGCGGGACAGAACTCCATGCCTGGAACGTTTGTGGAGTTGCCTGAACTTGTAACCTATCGGGCTTTCGGACAAGAGGTCAATCGATTTGCCGCACTTCTATATGTACTAGCATCTTTGTATTTTCAGTTTGCGGTTGGAGGTTGGGTCCTCCGATTTTTGCTGGATGGCTCACTATTTGCCTTTGGTAATTAGGAGAAGTTTGCCTTCAGTGACCGCTCTCTCTCTCTTGCCACAGATGGAAACGGAACTTTAACTCCGGGCTTTTGATTGTGCATGTTATCGGCCTGCTCTGCTTGTTCAACCTGTGTTCCCCAGCAACAGGCATGGCTAAAACAAACAGAGAACACTCTAAGCCGGGGGTGTCCAAACTCTGTCCTGGAGGGCCACTGTCCTGTAGAGTTTCGCTACAACCAGCTCCAGAAGACCCGCCTGGAAGACTCTAGTCTCCCTGGTGAGACCTTGATTAGCTGGTTCAGGTGTGTTTTCATAGGGGTTGGAGCTAAGCTCTGCAGGACAAGGGCCCTCCAGGACCGAGTGTGAACGCCCCTGCTCTAAGCCTACCGCTACACTTAACCCTAACTTTACCCGCAAGAGGTTTTCCCAAGCCTGTGCAAAAAGTGAGGCGCCGTTTCGCGCGCAAAATTTGGCCTCTGATAAAAACCGCGAACGGGCCCGCGGCAGTCCAACGCAGCCGCCCGGCTAGCTCAGTCGGTAGAGCATGAGACTCTTAATCTCAGGGTCGTGGGTTCGAGCCCCACGTTGGGCGTATCTATTGGCTTTCTCTCAATTCCCAACGGGCGCTCAGTTTCCAGCGATTCTCTTGACCTGTGTGGCACGCACGGCGTTAATTTGTTTGCCACCGCACCCCAGAGGAGCATAGGTCATCGGTCTCTGTGGCGCAATCGGTTAGCGCGTTCGGCTGTTAACCGAAAGGTTGGTGGTTCAAGCCCACCCAGGGACGCAGGAAGCTTTTCGCTGCCGTTCCGCCATGTGTCCGCAAGCTTCAGAGTTTCGCACACAGGGAACCTGTTCACTAACGCAGCGTTCGTAGCCCTTTTTGAGCGCTTACAGCTTTGTCAGTTGCCTTGTGTCAAAAGAAGACAGAGGGTGGTAGGTGAAGGTTTGCATCGGCTCAAGTTTGCTGTTCATGTTTTGTTCCGAGCGGTGGAGGCCCGTGTTCCAGGGAGGTCCTGCTCAAAACCCCCACTAGGAGCACCACAAAATGCCATTAAAATCACATTCAAATAATATAGTGTCAGAATTTGCAAACTGTATTCACGCAGCGGGACAGAGCTGCATGCCTGGAACGTTTGTGGAGTTGCCTGAACTTGTAACCTATCGGGCTTTCGGACAAGAGGTCAATCGATTTGCCGCACTTCTATATGTACTAGCATCTTTGTATTTTCAGTTTGCGGTTGGAGGTTGGGTCCTCCGATTTTTGCTGGATGGCTCACTATTTGCCTTTGGTAATTAGGAGAAGTTTGCCTTCAGTGACCGCTCTCTCTCTCTTGCCACAGATGGAAACGGAACTTTAACTCCGGGCTTTTGATTGTGCATGTTATCGGCCTGCTCTGCTTGTTCAACCTGTGTTCCCCAGCAACAGGCATGGCTAAAACAAACAGAGAACACTCTAAGCCAGGGGTGTCCAAACTCTGTCCTGGAGGGCCACTGTCCTGTAGAGTTTCGCTACAACCAGCTCCAGAAGACCCGCCTGGAAGACTCTAGTCTCCCTGGTGAGACCTTGATTAGCTGGTTCAGGTGTGTTTTCATAGGGGTTGGAGCTAAGCTCTGCAGGACAAGGGCCCTCCAGGACCGAGTGTGAACGCCCCTGCTCTAAGCCTACCGCTACACTTAACCCTAACTTTACCCGCAAGAGGTTTTCCCAAGCCTGTGCAAAAAGTGAGGCGCCGTTTCGCGCGCAAAATTTGGCCTCTGATAAAAACCGCGAACGGGCCCGCGGCAGTCCAACGCAGCCGCCCGGCTAGCTCAGTCGGTAGAGCATGAGACTCTTAATCTCAGGGTCGTGGGTTCGAGCCCCACGTTGGGCGTATCTATTGGCTTTCTCTCAATTCCCAACGGGCGCTCAGTTTCCAGCGATTCTCTTGACCTGTGTGGCACGCACGGCGTTAATTTGTTTGCCACCGCACCCCAGAGGAGCATAGGTCATCGGTCTCTGTG
>NC_136732.1:377500-387500 GCF_936440315.1 Barbus barbus
GGTAGAGCATGAGACTCTTAATCTCAGGGTCGTGGGTTCGAGCCCCACGTTGGGCGTATCTATTGGCTTTCTCTCAATTCCCAACGGGCGCTCAGTTTCCAGCGATTCTCTTGACCTGTGTGGCACGCACGGCGTTAATTTGTTTGCCACCGCACCCCAGAGGAGCATAGGTCATCGGTCTCTGTGGCGCAATCGGTTAGCGCGTTCGGCTGTTAACCGAAAGGTTGGTGGTTCAAGCCCACCCAGGGACGCAGGAAGCTTTTCGCTGCCGTTCCGCCATGTGTCCGCAAGCTTCAGAGTTTAGCACACAGGGAACCTGTTCACTAACGCAGCGTTCGTAGCCCTTTTTGAGCGCTTACAGCTTTGTCAGTTGCCTTGTGTCAAAAGAAGACAGAGGGTGGTAGGTGAAGGTTTGCATCGGCTTAAGTTTGCTGTGGCGTGTTCATGTTTTGTTTTCCGGGTGGTGGAGGCCCGTGTTCCATGGAGGTCCTGCTCAAAACCCCATCTAGGAGCACCACAAAATGCCATGAAAATCACATTCAAATAATATAGTGTCGGAATTTGCAAACTGTATTCACGCAGCGGGACAGAACTCCATGCCTGGAACGTTTGTGGAGTTGCCTGAACTTGTAACCTATCGGGCTTTCGGACAAGAGGTCAATCGATTTGCCGCACTTCTATATGTACTAGCATCTTTGTATTTTCAGTTTGCGGTTGGAGGTTGGGTCCTCCGATTTTTGCTGGATGGCTCACTATTTGCCTTTGGTAATTAGGAGAAGTTTGCCTTCAGTGACCGCTCTCTCTCTCTTGCCACAGATGGAAACGGAACTTTAACTCCGGGCTTTTGATTGTGCATGTTATCGGCCTGCTCTGCTTGTTCAACCTGTGTTCCCCAGCAACAGGCATGGCTAAAACAAACAGAGAACACTCTAAGCCGGGGGTGTCCAAACTCTGTCCTGGAGGGCCACTGTCCTGTAGAGTTTCGCTACAACCAGCTCCAGAAGACCCGCCTGGAAGACTCTAGTCTCCCTGGTGAGACCTTGATTAGCTGGTTCAGGTGTGTTTTCATAGGGGTTGGAGCTAAGCTCTGCAGGACAAGGGCCCTCCAGGACCGAGTGTGAACGCCCCTGCTCTAAGCCTACCGCTACACTTAACCCTAACTTTACCCGCAAGAGGTTTTCCCAAGCCTGTGCAAAAAGTGAGGCGCCGTTTCGCGCGCAAAATTTGGCCTCTGATAAAAACCGCGAACGGGCCCGCGGCAGTCCAACGCAGCCGCCCGGCTAGCTCAGTCGGTAGAGCATGAGACTCTTAATCTCAGGGTCGTGGGTTCGAGCCCCACGTTGGGCGTATCTATTGGCTTTCTCTCAATTCCCAACGGGCGCTCAGTTTCCAGCGATTCTCTTGACCTGTGTGGCACGCACGGCGTTAATTTGTTTGCCACCGCACCCCAGAGGAGCATAGGTCATCGGTCTCTGTGGCGCAATCGGTTAGCGCGTTTGGCTGTTAACCGAAAGGTTGGTGGTTCAAGCCCACCCAGGGACGCAGGAAGCTCTTCGCTGCCGTTCCGCCATGTGTCCGCAAGCTTCAGAGTTTCGCACACAGGGAACCTGTTCACTAACGCAGCGTTCGTAGCCCTTTTTGAGCGCTTACAGCTTTGTCAGTTGCCTTGTGTCAAAAGAAGACAGAGGGTGGTAGGTGAAGGTTTGCATCGGCTCAAGTTTGCTGTTCATGTTTTGTTCCGAGCGGTGGAGGCCCGTGTTCCAGGGAGGTCCT
Source organism: Barbus barbus (assembly GCF_936440315.1). NCBI lineage: Eukaryota > Metazoa > Chordata > Actinopteri > Cypriniformes > Cyprinidae > Barbus > Barbus barbus. Next base: position 379,274 of record NC_136732.1, read on the forward strand.
GCTCAAAACCCCCACTAGGAGCACCACAAAATGCCATTAAAATCACATTCAAATAATATAGTGTCAGAATTTGCAAACTGTATTCACGCAGCGGGACAGAGCTGCATGCCTGGAACGTTTGTGGAGTTGCCTGAACTTGTAACCTATCGGGCTTTCGGACAAGAGGTCAATCGATTTGCCGCACTTCTATATGTACTAGCATCTTTGTATTTTCAGTTTGCGGTTGGAGGTTGGGTCCTCCGATTTTTGCTGGATGGCTCACTATTTGCCTTTGGTAATTAGGAGAAGTTTGCCTTCAGTGACCGCTCTCTCTCTCTTGCCACAGATGGAAACGGAACTTTAACTCCGGGCTTTTGATTGTGCATGTTATCGGCCTGCTCTGCTTGTTCAACCTGTGTTCCCCAGCAACAGGCATGGCTAAAACAAACAGAGAACACTCTAAGCCAGGGGTGTCCAAACTCTGTCCTGGAGGGCCACTGTCCTGTAGAGTTTCGCTACAACCAGCTCCAGAAGACCCGCCTGGAAGACTCTAGTCTCCCTGGTGAGACCTTGATTAGCTGGTTCAGGTGTGTTTTCATAGGGGTTGGAGCTAAGCTCTGCAGGACAAGGGCCCTCCAGGACCGAGTGTGAACGCCCCTGCTCTAAGCCTACCGCTACACTTAACCCTAACTTTACCCGCAAGAGGTTTTCCCAAGCCTGTGCAAAAAGTGAGGCGCCGTTTCGCGCGCAAAATTTGGCCTCTGATAAAAACCGCGAACGGGCCCGCGGCAGTCCAACGCAGCCGCCCGGCTAGCTCAGTCGGTAGAGCATGAGACTCTTAATCTCAGGGTCGTGGGTTCGAGCCCCACGTTGGGCGTATCTATTGGCTTTCTCTCAATTCCCAACGGGCGCTCAGTTTCCAGCGATTCTCTTTACCTGTGTGGCACGCACGGCGTTAATTTGTTTGCCACCGCACCCCAGAGGAGCATAGGTCATCGGTCTCTGTGGCGCAATCGGTTAGCGCGTTCGGCTGTTAACCGAAAGGTTGGTGGTTCAAGCCCACCCAGGGACGCAGGAAGCTCTTCGCTGCCGTTCCGCCATGTGTCCGCAAGCTTCAGAGTTTAGCACACAGGGAACCTGTTCACTAACGCAGCGTTCGTAGCCCTTTTTGAGCGCTTACAGCTTTGTCAGTTGCCTTGTGTCAAAAGAAGACAGAGGGTGGTAGGTGAAGGTTTGCATCGGCTTAAGTTTGCTGTGGCGTGTTCATGTTTTGTTTTCCGGGTGGTGGAGGCCCGTGTTCCATGGAGGTCCTGCTCAAAACCCCATCTAGGAGCACCACAAAATGCCATGAAAATCACATTCAAATAATATAGTGTCGGAATTTGCAAACTGTATTCACGCAGCGGGACAGAACTCCATGCCTGGAACGTTTGTGGAGTTGCCTGAACTTGTAACCTATCGGGCTTTCGGACAAGAGGTCAATCGATTTGCCGCACTTCTATATGTACTAGCATCTTTGTATTTTCAGTTTGCGGTTGGAGGTTGGGTCCTCCGATTTTTGCTGGATGGCTCACTATTTGCCTTTGGTAATTAGGAGAAGTTTGCCTTCAGTGACCGCTCTCTCTCTCTTGCCACAGATGGAAACGGAACTTTAACTCCGGGCTTTTGATTGTGCATGTTATCGGCCTGCTCTGCTTGTTCAACCTGTGTTCCCCAGCAACAGGCATGGCTAAAACAAACAGAGAACACTCTAAGCCGGGGGTGTCCAAACTCTGTCCTGGAGGGCCACTGTCCTGTAGAGTTTCGCTACAACCAGCTCCAGAAGACCCGCCTGGAAGACTCTAGTCTCCCTGGTGAGACCTTGATTAGCTGGTTCAGGTGTGTTTTCATAGGGGTTGGAGCTAAGCTCTGCAGGACAAGGGCCCTCCAGGAACGAGTGTGAACGCCCCTGCTCTAAGCCTACCGCTACACTTAACCCTAACTTTACCCGCAAGAGGTTTTCCCAAGCCTGTGCAAAAAGTGAGGCGCCGTTTCGCGCGCAAAATTTGGCCTCTGATAAAAACCGCGAACGGGCCCGCGGCAGTCCAACGCAGCCGCCCGGCTAGCTCAGTCGGTAGAGCATGAGACTCTTAATCTCAGGGTCGTGGGTTCGAGCCCCACGTTGGGCGTATCTATTGGCTTTCTCTCAATTCCCAACGGGCGCTCAGTTTCCAGCGATTCTCTTTACCTGTGTGGCACGCACGGCGTTAATTTGTTTGCCACCGCACCCCAGAGGAGCATAGGTCATCGGTCTCTGTGGCGCAATCGGTTAGCGCGTTCGGCTGTTAACCGAAAGGTTGGTGGTTCAAGCCCACCCAGGGACGCAGGAAGCTCTTCGCTGCCGTTCCGCCATGTGTCCGCAAGCTTCAGAGTTTAGCACACAGGGAACCTGTTCACTAACGCAGCGTTCGTAGCCCTTTTTGAGCGCTTACAGCTTTGTCAGTTGCCTTGTGTCAAAAGAAGACAGAGGGTGGTAGGTGAAGGTTTGCATCGGCTTAAGTTTGCTGTGGCGTGTTCATGTTTTGTTTTCCGGGTGGTGGAGGCCCGTGTTCCATGGAGGTCCTGCTCAAAACCCCATCTAGGAGCACCACAAAATGCCATGAAAATCACATTCAAATAATATAGTGTCGGAATTTGCAAACTGTATTCACGCAGCGGGACAGAACTCCATGCCTGGAACGTTTGTGGAGTTGCCTGAACTTGTAACCTATCGGGCTTTCGGACAAGAGGTCAATCGATTTGCCGCACTTCTATATGTACTAGCATCTTTGTATTTTCAGTTTGCGGTTGGAGGTTGGGTCCTCCGATTTTTGCTGGATGGCTCACTATTTGCCTTTGGTAATTAGGAGAAGTTTGCCTTCAGTGACCGCTCTCTCTCTCTTGCCACAGATGGAAACGGAACTTTAACTCCGGGCTTTTGATTGTGCATGTTATCGGCCTGCTCTGCTTGTTCAACCTGTGTTCCCCAGCAACAGGCATGGCTAAAACAAACAGAGAACACTCTAAGCCGGGGGTGTCCAAACTCTGTCCTGGAGGGCCACTGTCCTGTAGAGTTTCGCTACAACCAGCTCCAGAAGACCCGCCTGGAAGACTCTAGTCTCCCTGGTGAGACCTTGATTAGCTGGTTCAGGTGTGTTTTCATAGGGGTTGGAGCTAAGCTCTGCAGGACAAGGGCCCTCCAGGACCGAGTGTGAACGCCCCTGCTCTAAGCCTACCGCTACACTTAACCCTAACTTTACCCGCAAGAGGTTTTCCCAAGCCTGTGCAAAAAGTGAGGCGCCGTTTCGCGCGCAAAATTTGGCCTCTGATAAAAACCGCGAACGGGCCCGCGGCAGTCCAACGCAGCCGCCCGGCTAGCTCAGTCGGTAGAGCATGAGACTCTTAATCTCAGGGTCGTGGGTTCGAGCCCCACGTTGGGCGTATCTATTGGCTTTCTCTCAATTCCCAACGGGCGCTCAGTTTCCAGCGATTCTCTTGACCTGTGTGGCACGCACGGCGTTAATTTGTTTGCCACCGCACCCCAGAGGAGCATAGGTCATCGGTCTCTGTGGCGCAATCGGTTAGCGCGTTCGGCTGTTAACTGAAAGGTTGGTGGTTCAAGCCCACCCAGGGACGCAGGAAGCTCTTCGCTGCCGTTCCGCCATGTGTCCGCAAGCTTCAGAGTTTCGCACACAGGGAACCTGTTCACTAACGCAGCGTTCGTAGCCCTTTTTGAGCGCTTACAGCTTTGTCAGTTGCCTTGTGTCAAAAGAAGACAGAGGGTGGTAGGTGAAGGTTTGCATCGGCTCAAGTTTGCTGTTCATGTTTTGTTCCGAGCGGTGGAGGCCCGTGTTCCAGGGAGGTCCTGCTCAAAACCCCCACTAGGAGCACCACAAAATGCCATTAAAATCACATTCAAATAATATAGTGTCAGAATTTGCAAACTGTATTCACGCAGCGGGACAGAGCTGCATGCCTGGAACGTTTGTGGAGTTGCCTGAACTTGTAACCTATCGGGCTTTCGGACAAGAGGTCAATCGATTTGCCGCACTTCTATATGTACTAGCATCTTTGTATTTTCAGTTTGCGGTTGGAGGTTGGGTCCTCCGATTTTTGCTGGATGGCTCACTATTTGCCTTTGGTAATTAGGAGAAGTTTGCCTTCAGTGACCGCTCTCTCTCTCTTGCCACAGATGGAAACGGAACTTTAACTCCGGGCTTTTGATTGTGCATGTTATCGGCCTGCTCTGCTTGTTCAACCTGTGTTCCCCAGCAACAGGCATGGCTAAAACAAACAGAGAACACTCTAAGCCAGGGGTGTCCAAACTCTGTCCTGGAGGGCCACTGTCCTGTAGAGTTTCGCTACAACCAGCTCCAGAAGACCCGCCTGGAAGACTCTAGTCTCCCTGGTGAGACCTTGATTAGCTGGTTCAGGTGTGTTTTCATAGGGGTTGGAGCTAAGCTCTGCAGGACAAGGGCCCTCCAGGACCGAGTGTGAACGCCCCTGCTCTAAGCCTACCGCTACACTTAACCCTAACTTTACCCGCAAGAGGTTTTCCCAAGCCTGTGCAAAAAGTGAGGCGCCGTTTCGCGCGCAAAATTTGGCCTCTGATAAAAACCGCGAACGGGCCCGCGGCAGTCCAACGCAGCCGCCCGGCTAGCTCAGTCGGTAGAGCATGAGACTCTTAATCTCAGGGTCGTGGGTTCGAGCCCCACGTTGGGCGTATCTATTGGCTTTCTCTCAATTCCCAACGGGCGCTCAGTTTCCAGCGATTCTCTTGACCTGTGTGGCACGCACGGCGTTAATTTGTTTGCCACCGCACCCCAGAGGAGCATAGGTCATCGGTCTCTGTGGCGCAATCGGTTAGCGCGTTCGGCTGTTAACCGAAAGGTTGGTGGTTCAAGCCCACCCAGGGACGCAGGAAACTCTTCGCTGCCGTTCCGCCATGTGTCCGCAAGCTTCAGAGTTTAGCACACAGGGAACCTGTTCACTAACGCAGCGTTCGTAGCCCTTTTTGAGCGCTTACAGCTTTGTCAGTTGCCTTGTGTCAAAAGAAGACAGAGGGTGGTAGGTGAAGGCTTGCATCGGCTTAAGTTTGCTGTGGCGTGTTCATGTTTTGTTTTCCGGGTGGTGGAGGCCCGTGTTCCATGGAGGTCCTGCTCAAAACCCCATCTAGGAGCACCACAAAATGCCATGAAAATCACATTCAAATAATATAGTGTCGGAATTTGCAAACTGTATTCACGCAGCGGGACAGAACTCCATGCCTGGAACGTTTGTGGAGTTGCCTGAACTTGTAACCTATCGGGCTTTCGGACAAGAGGTCAATCGATTTGCCGCACTTCTATATGTACTAGCATCTTTGTATTTTCAGTTTGCGGTTGGAGGTTGGGTCCTCCGATTTTTGCTGGATGGCTCACTATTTGCCTTTGGTAATTAGGAGAAGTTTGCCTTCAGTGACCGCTCTCTCTCTCTTGCCACAGATGGAAACGGAACTTTAACTCCGGGCTTTTGATTGTGCATGTTATCGGCCTGCTCTGCTTGTTCAACCTGTGTTCCCCAGCAACAGGCATGGCTAAAACAAACAGAGAACACTCTAAGCCGGGGGTGTCCAAACTCTGTCCTGGAGGGCCACTGTCCTGTAGAGTTTCGCTACAACCAGCTCCAGAAGACCCGCCTGGAAGACTCTAGTCTCCCTGGTGAGACCTTGATTAGCTGGTTCAGGTGTGTTTTCATAGGGGTTGGAGCTAAGCTCTGCAGGACAAGGGCCCTCCAGGACCGAGTGTGAACGCCCCTGCTCTAAGCCTACCGCTACACTTAACCCTAACTTTACCCGCAAGAGGTTTTCCCAAGCCTGTGCAAAAAGTGAGGCGCCGTTTCGCGCGCAAAATTTGGCCTCTGATAAAAACCGCGAACGGGCCCGCGGCAGTCCAACGCAGCCGCCCGGCTAGCTCAGTCGGTAGAGCATGAGACTCTTAATCTCAGGGTCGTGGGTTCGAGCCCCACGTTGGGCGTATCTATTGGCTTTCTCTCAATTCCCAACGGGCGCTCAGTTTCCAGCGATTCTCTTGACCTGTGTGGCACGCACGGCGTTAATTTGTTTGCCACCGCACCCCAGAGGAGCATAGGTCATCGGTCTCTGTGGCGCAATCGGTTAGCGCGTTCGGCTGTTAACCGAAAGGTTGGTGGTTCAAGCCCACCCAGGGACGCAGGAAGCTCTTCGCTGCCGTTCCGCCATGTGTCCGCAAGCTTCAGAGTTTAGCACACAGGGAACCTGTTCGCTAACGCAGCGTTCGTAGCCCTTTTTGAGCGCTTACAGCTTTGTCAGTTGCCTTGTGTCAAAAGAAGACAGAGGGTGGTAGGTGAAGGTTTGCATCGGCTTAAGTTTGCTGTGGCGTGTTCATGTTTTGTTTTCCGGGTGGTGGAGGCCCGTGTTCCATGGAGGTCCTGCTCAAAACCCCATCTAGGAGCACCACAAAATGCCATGAAAATCACATTCAAATAATATAGTGTCGGAATTTGCAAACTGTATTCACGCAGCGGGACAGAACTCCATGACTGGAACGTTTGTGGAGTTGCCTGAACTTGTAACCTATCGGGCTTTCGGACAAGAGGTCAATCGATTTGCCGCACTTCTATATGTACTAGCATCTTTGTATTTTCAGTTTGCGGTTGGAGGTTGGGTCCTCCGATTTTTGCTGGATGGCTCACTATTTGCCTTTGGTAATTAGGAGAAGTTTGCCTTCAGTGACCGCTCTCTCTCTCTTGCCACAGATGGAAACGGAACTTTAACTCCGGGCTTTTGATTGTGCATGTTATCGGCCTGCTCTGCTTGTTCAACCTGTGTTCCCCAGCAACAGGCATGGCTAAAACAAACAGAGAACACTCTAAGCCAGGGGTGTCCAAACTCTGTCCTGGAGGGCCACTGTCCTGTAGAGTTTCGCTACAACCAGCTCCAGAAGACCCGTCTGGAAGACTCTAGTCTCCCTGGTGAGACCTTGATTAGCTGGTTCAGGTGTGTTTTCATAGGGGTTGGAGCTAAGCTCTGCAGGACAAGGGCCCTCCAGGACCGAGTGTGAACGCCCCTGCTCTAAGCCTACCGCTACACTTAACCCTAACTTTACCCGCAAGAGGTTTTCCCAAGCCTGTGCAAAAAGTGAGGCGCCGTTTCGCGCGCAAAATTTGGCCTCTGATAAAAACCGCGAACGGGCCCGCGGCAGTCCAACGCAGCCGCCCGGCTAGCTCAGTAGGTAGAGCATGAGACTCTTAATCTCAGGGTCGTGGGTTCGAGCCCCACGTTGGGCGTATCTGTTGGCTTTCTCTCAATTCCCAACGGGCGCTCAGTTTCCAGCGATTCTCTTGACCTGTGTGGCACGCACGGCGTTAATTTGTTTGCCACCGCACCCCAGAGGAGCATAGGTCATCGGTCTCTGTGGCGCAATCGGTTAGCGTGTTCGGCTGTTAACCGAAAGGTTGGTGGTTCAAGCCCACCCAGGGACGCAGGAAGCTTTTCGCTGCCGTTCCGCCATGTGTCCGCAAGCTTCAGAGTTTAGCACACAGGGAACCTGTTCACTAACGCAGCGTTCGTAGCCCTTTTTGAGCGCTTACAGCTTTGTCAGTTGCCTTGTGTCAAAAGAAGACAGAGGGTGGTAGGTGAAGGTTTGCATCGGCTTAAGTTTGCTGTGGCGTGTTCATGTTTTGTTTTCCGGGTGGTGGAGGCCCGTGTTCCATGGAGGTCCTGCTCAAAACCCCATCTAGGAGCACCACAAAATGCCATGAAAATCACATTCAAATAATATAGTGTCGGAATTTGCAAACTGTATTCACGCAGCGGGACAGAACTCCATGCCTGGAACGTTTGTGGAGTTGCCTGAACTTGTAACCTATCGGGCTTTCGGACAAGAGGTCAATCGATTTGCCGCACTTCTATATGTAGTAGCATCTTTGTATTTTCAGTTTGCGGTTGGAGGTTGGGTCCTCCGATTTTTGCTGGATGGCTCACTATTTGCCTTTGGTAATTAGGAGAAGTTTGCCTTCAGTGACCGCTCTCTCTCTCTTGCCACAGATGGAAACGGAACTTTAACTCCGGGCTTTTGATTTTGCATGTTATCGGCCTGCTCTGCTTGTTCAACCTGTGTTCCCCAGCAACAGGCATGGCTAAAACAAACAGAGAACACTCTAAGCCAGGGGTGTCCAAACTCTGTCCTGGAGGGCCACTGTCCTGTAGAGT
>NC_136732.1:390000-407500 GCF_936440315.1 Barbus barbus
GACGCAGGAAGCTCTTCGCTGCCGTTCCGCCATGTGTCCGCAAGCTTCAGAGTTTAGCACACAGGGAACCTGTTCACTAACGCAGCGTTCGTAGCCCTTTTTGAGCGCTTACAGCTTTGTCAGTTGCCTTGTGTCAAAAGAAGACAGAGGGTGGTAGGTGAAGGTTTGCATCGGCTTAAGTTTGCTGTGGCGTGTTCATGTTTTGTTTTCCGGGTGGTGGAGGCCCGTGTTCCATGGAGGTCCTGCTCAAAACCCCATCTAGGAGCACCACAAAATGCCATGAAAATCACATTCAAATAATATAGTGTCGGAATTTGCAAACTGTATTCACGCAGCGGGACAGAACTCCATGACTGGAACGTTTGTGGAGTTGCCTGAACTTGTAACCTATCGGGCTTTCGGACAAGAGGTCAATCGATTTGCCGCACTTCTATATGTACTAGCATCTTTGTATTTTCAGTTTGCGGTTGGAGGTTGGGTCCTCCGATTTTTGCTGGATGGCTCACTATTTGCCTTTGGTAATTAGGAGAAGTTTGCCTTCAGTGACCGCTCTCTCTCTCTTGCCACAGATGGAAACGGAACTTTAACTCCGGGCTTTTGATTGTGCATGTTATCGGCCTGCTCTGCTTGTTCAACCTGTGTTCCCCAGCAACAGGCATGGCTAAAACAAACAGAGAACACTCTAAGCCGGGGGTGTCCAAACTCTGTCCTGGAGGGCCACTGTCCTGTAGAGTTTCGCTACAACCAGCTCCAGAAGACCCGCCTGGAAGACTCTAGTCTCCCTGGTGAGACCTTGATTAGCTGGTTCAGGTGTGTTTTCATAGGGGTTGGAGCTAAGCTCTGCAGGACAAGGGCCCTCCAGGACCGAGTGTGAACGCCCCTGCTCTAAGCCTACCGCTACACTTAACCCTAACTTTACCCGCAAGAGGTTTTCCCAAGCCTGTGCAAAAAGTGAGGCGCCGTTTCGCGCGCAAAATTTGGCCTCTGATAAAAACCGCGAACGGGCCCGCGGCAGTCCAACGCAGCCGCCCGGCTAGCTCAGTCGGTAGAGCATGAGACTCTTAATCTCAGGGTCGTGGGTTCGAGCCCCACGTTGGGCGTATCTATTGGCTTTCTCTCAATTCCCAACGGGCGCTCAGTTTCCAGCGATTCTCTTGACCTGTGTGGCACGCACGGCGTTAATTTGTTTGCCACCGCACCCCAGAGGAGCATAGGTCATCGGTCTCTGTGGCGCAATCGGTTAGCGCGTTCGGCTGTTAACCGAAAGGTTGGTGGTTCAAGCCCACCCAGGGACGCAGGAAGCTCTTCGCTGCCGTTCCGCCATGTGTCCGCAAGCTTCAGAGTTTAGCACACAGGGAACCTGTTCACTAACGCAGCGTTCGTAGCCCTTTTTGAGCGCTTACAGCTTTGTCAGTTGCCTTGTGTCAAAAGAAGACAGAGGGTGGTAGGTGAAGGTTTGCATCGGCTTAAGTTTGCTGTGGCGTGTTCATGTTTTGTTTTCCGGGTGGTGGAGGCCCGTGTTCCATGGAGGTCCTGCTCAAAACCCCATCTAGGAGCACCACAAAATGCCATGAAAATCACATTCAAATAATATAGTGTCGGAATTTGCAAACTGTATTCACGCAGCGGGACAGAACTCCATGACTGGAACGTTTGTGGAGTTGCCTGAACTTGTAACCTATCGGGCTTTCGGACAAGAGGTCAATCGATTTGCCGCACTTCTATATGTACTAGCATCTTTGTATTTTCAGTTTGCGGTTGGAGGTTGGGTCCTCCGATTTTTGCTGGATGGCTCACTATTTGCCTTTGGTAATTAGGAGAAGTTTGCCTTCAGTGACCGCTCTCTCTCTCTTGCCACAGATGGAAACGGAACTTTAACTCCGGGCTTTTGATTGTGCATGTTATCGGCCTGCTCTGCTTGTTCAACCTGTGTTCCCCAGCAACAGGCATGGCTAAAACAAACAGAGAACACTCTAAGCCAGGGGTGTCCAAACTCTGTCCTGGAGGGCCACTGTCCTGTAGAGTTTCGCTACAACCAGCTCCAGAAGACCCGTCTGGAAGACTCTAGTCTCCCTGGTGAGACCTTGATTAGCTGGTTCAGGTGTGTTTTCATAGGGGTTGGAGCTAAGCTCTGCAGGACAAGGGCCCTCCAGGACCGAGTGTGAACGCCCCTGCTCTAAGCCTACCGCTACACTTAACCCTAACTTTACCCGCAAGAGGTTTTCCCAAGCCTGTGCAAAAAGTGAGGCGCCGTTTCGCGCGCAAAATTTGGCCTCTGATAAAAACCGCGAACGGGCCCGCGGCAGTCCAACGCAGCCGCCCGGCTAGCTCAGTAGGTAGAGCATGAGACTCTTAATCTCAGGGTCGTGGGTTCGAGCCCCACGTTGGGCGTATCTGTTGGCTTTCTCTCAATTCCCAACGGGCGCTCAGTTTCCAGCGATTCTCTTGACCTGTGTGGCACGCACGGCGTTAATTTGTTTGCCACCGCACCCCAGAGGAGCATAGGTCATCGGTCTCTGTGGCGCAATCGGTTAGCGTGTTCGGCTGTTAACCGAAAGGTTGGTGGTTCAAGCCCACCCAGGGACGCAGGAAGCTTTTCGCTGCCGTTCCGCCATGTGTCCGCAAGCTTCAGAGTTTAGCACACAGGGAACCTGTTCACTAACGCAGCGTTCGTAGCCCTTTTTGAGCGCTTACAGCTTTGTCAGTTGCCTTGTGTCAAAAGAAGACAGAGGGTGGTAGGTGAAGGTTTGCATCGGCTTAAGTTTGCTGTGGCGTGTTCATGTTTTGTTTTCCGGGTGGTGGAGGCCCGTGTTCCATGGAGGTCCTGCTCAAAACCCCATCTAGGAGCACCACAAAATGCCATGAAAATCACATTCAAATAATATAGTGTCGGAATTTGCAAACTGTATTCACGCAGCGGGACAGAACTCCATGCCTGGAACGTTTGTGGAGTTGCCTGAACTTGTAACCTATCGGGCTTTCGGACAAGAGGTCAATCGATTTGCCGCACTTCTATATGTAGTAGCATCTTTGTATTTTCAGTTTGCGGTTGGAGGTTGGGTCCTCCGATTTTTGCTGGATGGCTCACTATTTGCCTTTGGTAATTAGGAGAAGTTTGCCTTCAGTGACCGCTCTCTCTCTCTTGCCACAGATGGAAACGGAACTTTAACTCCGGGCTTTTGATTTTGCATGTTATCGGCCTGCTCTGCTTGTTCAACCTGTGTTCCCCAGCAACAGGCATGGCTAAAACAAACAGAGAACACTCTAAGCCAGGGGTGTCCAAACTCTGTCCTGGAGGGCCACTGTCCTGTAGAGTTTCGCTACAACCAGCTCCAGAAGACCCGCCTGGAAGACTCTAGTCTCCCTAGTGAGACCTTGATTAGCTGGTTCAGGTGTGTTTTCATAGTGGTTGGAGCTAAGCTCTGCAGGACAAGGGCCCTCCAGGACCGAGTGTGAACGCCCCTGCTGTAAGCCTACCGCTACGCTTAACCCTAACTTTACCCGCAAGAGGTTTTCCCAAGCCTGTGCAAAAAGTGAGGCGCCGTTTCGCGCTCAAAATTTGGCCTCTGATAAAAACCGCGAACGGGCCCGCAGCAGTTCAACGCAGCTGCCCGGCTAGCTCAGTCGGTAGAGCATGAGACTCTTAATCTCAGGGTCGTGGGTTCGAGCTCCACGTTGGGCGTATCTATTGGCTTTCTCTCAATTCCCAATTGACTCTCAGTTTCCAGCGAGTCTTTTGACCTGTGTGGCACGCACGGCGTTAATTTGTTTATCACCGCACCCCAGAGGAGCATATGTCACAGGTCTCTGTGGCGCAATAGGTTAGCGCGTTCGGCTGTTAACCGAAAGGTTGGTGGTTCAAGCCCACCCAGGGACGCAGGAAGCTTTTCGCTGCCGTTCCGCCATGTGTCCGCAAGCTTCAGAGTTTAGCACACAGGGAACCTTTTCACTAACGCAGCGTTCGTAGCCCTTTTTGAGCGCTTACAGCTTTGTCAGTTGCCTTGTGTCAAAAGAAGACAGAGGGTGGTAGGTGAAGGTTTGCATCGGCTCAAGTTTGCTGTTCATGTTTTGTTCCGAGCGGTGGAGGCCCGTGTTCCAGGGAGGTCCTGCTCAAAAGCCCCACTAGGAGCACCACAAAATGCCATTAAAATCCTAACTTTACCCGCAAGAGGTTTTCCCAAGCCTGTGCAAAAAGTGAGGCGCCGTTTCGCGCTCAAAATTTGGCCTCTGATAAAAACCGCGAACGGGCCCGCGGCAGTCCAACGCAGCCGCCCGGCTAGCTCAGTCGGTAGAGCATGAGACTCTTAATCTCAGGGTCGTGGGTTCGAGCCCCACGTTGGGCGTATCTATTGGCTTTCTCTCAATTCCCAACGGGCGCTCAGTTTCCAGCGATTCTCTTGACCTGTGTGGCACGCACGGCGTTAATTTGTTTGCCACCGCACCCCAGAGGAGCATAGGTCATCGGTCTCTGTGGCGCAATCGGTTAGCGCGTTCGGCTGTTAACCGAAAGGTTGGTGGTTCAAGCCCACCCAGGGACGCAGGAAGCTTTTCGCTGCCGTTCCGCCATGTGTCCGCAAGCTTCAGAGTTTAGCACACAGGGAACCTGTTCACTAACGCAGCGTTCGTAGCCCTTTTTGAGCGCTTACAGCTTTGTCAGTTGCCTTGTGTCAAAAGAAGACAGAGGGTGGTAGGTGAAGGTTTGCATCGGCTCAAGTTTGCTGTTCATGTTTTGTTCCGAGCGGTGGAGGCCCGTGTTCCAGGGAGGTCCTGCTCAAAACCCCCACTAGGAGCACCACAAAATGCCATTAAAATCACATTCAAATAATATAGTGTCAGAATTTGCAAACTGTATTCACGCAGCGGGACAGAGCTGCATGCCTGGAACGTTTGTGGAGTTGCCTGAACTTGTAACCTATCGGGCTTTCGGACAAGAGGTCAATCGATTTGCCGCACTTCTATATGTACTAGCATCTTTGTATTTTCAGTTTGCGGTTGGAGGTTGGGTCCTCCGATTTTTGCTGGATGGCTCACTATTTGCCTTTGGTAATTAGGAGAAGTTTGCCTTCAGTGACCGCTCTCTCTCTCTTGCCACAGATGGAAACGGAACTTTAACTCCGGGCTTTTGATTGTGCATGTTATCGGCCTGCTCTGCTTGTTCAACCTGTGTTCCCCAGCAACAGGCATGGCTAAAACAAACAGAGAACACTCTAAGCCAGGGGTGTCCAAACTCTGTCCTGGAGGGCCACTGTCCTGTAGAGTTTCGCTACAACCAGCTCCAGAAGACCCGCCTGGAAGACTCTAGTCTCCCTGGTGAGACCTTGATTAGCTGGTTCAGGTGTGTTTTCATAGGGGTTGGAGCTAAGCTCTGCAGGACAAGGGCCCTCCAGGACCGAGTGTGAACGCCCCTGCTCTAAGCCTACCGCTACACTTAACCCTAACTTTACCCGCAAGAGGTTTTCCCAAGCCTGTGCAAAAAGTGAGGCGCCGTTTCGCGCGCAAAATTTGGCCTCTGATAAAAACCGCGAACGGGCCCGCGGCAGTCCAACGCAGCCGCCCGGCTAGCTCAGTCGGTAGAGCATGAGACTCTTAATCTCAGGGTCGTGGGTTCGAGCCCCACGTTGGGCGTATCTATTGGCTTTCTCTCAATTCCCAACGGGCGCTCAGTTTCCAGCGATTCTCTTGACCTGTGTGGCACGCACGGCGTTAATTTGTTTGCCACCGCACCCCAGAGGAGCATAGGTCATCGGTCTCTGTGGCGCAATCGGTTAGCGCGTTCGGCTGTTAACCGAAAGGTTGGTGGTTCAAGCCCACCCAGGGACGCAGGAAGCTCTTCGCTGCCGTTCCGCCATGTGTCCGCAAGCTTCAGAGTTTAGCACACAGGGAACCTGTTCACTAACGCAGCGTTCGTAGCCCTTTTTGAGCGCTTACAGCTTTGTCAGTTGCCTTGTGTCAAAAGAAGACAGAGGGTGGTAGGTGAAGGTTTGCATCGGCTTAAGTTTGCTGTGGCGTGTTCATGTTTTGTTTTCCGGGTGGTGGAGGCCCGTGTTCCATGGAGGTCCTGCTCAAAACCCCATCTAGGAGCACCACAAAATGCCATGAAAATCACATTCAAATAATATAGTGTCGGAATTTGCAAACTGTATTCACGCAGCGGGACAGAACTCCATGACTGGAACGTTTGTGGAGTTGCCTGAACTTGTAACCTATCGGGCTTTCGGACAAGAGGTCAATCGATTTGCCGCACTTCTATATGTACTAGCATCTTTGTATTTTCAGTTTGCGGTTGGAGGTTGGGTCCTCCGATTTTTGCTGGATGGCTCACTATTTGCCTTTGGTAATTAGGAGAAGTTTGCCTTCAGTGACCGCTCTCTCTCTCTTGCCACAGATGGAAACGGAACTTTAACTCCGGGCTTTTGATTGTGCATGTTATCGGCCTGCTCTGCTTGTTCAACCTGTGTTCCCCAGCAACAGGCATGGCTAAAACAAACAGAGAACACTCTAAGCCAGGGGTGTCCAAACTCTGTCCTGGAGGGCCACTGTCCTGTAGAGTTTCGCTACAACCAGCTCCAGAAGACCCGTCTGGAAGACTCTAGTCTCCCTGGTGAGACCTTGATTAGCTGGTTCAGGTGTGTTTTCATAGGGGTTGGAGCTAAGCTCTGCAGGACAAGGGCCCTCCAGGACCGAGTGTGAACGCCCCTGCTCTAAGCCTACCGCTACACTTAACCCTAACTTTACCCGCAAGAGGTTTTCCCAAGCCTGTGCAAAAAGTGAGGCGCCGTTTCGCGCGCAAAATTTGGCCTCTGATAAAAACCGCGAACGGGCCCGCGGCAGTCCAACGCAGCCGCCCGGCTAGCTCAGTCGGTAGAGCATGAGACTCTTAATCTCAGGGTCGTGGGTTCGAGCCCCACGTTGGGCGTATCTATTGGCTTTCTCTCAATTCCCAACGGGCGCTCAGTTTCCAGCGATTCTCTTGACCTGTGTGGCACGCACGGCGTTAATTTGTTTGCCACCGCACCCCAGAGGAGCATAGGTCATCGGTCTCTGTGGCGCAATCGGTTAGCGTGTTCGGCTGTTAACCGAAAGGTTGGTGGTTCAAGCCCACCCAGGGACGCAGGAAGCTTTTCGCTGCCGTTCCGCCATGTGTCCGCAAGCTTCAGAGTTTAGCACACAGGGAACCTGTTCACTAACGCAGCGTTCGTAGCCCTTTTTGAGCGCTTACAGCTTTGTCAGTTGCCTTGTGTCAAAAGAAGACAGAGGGTGGTAGGTGAAGGTTTGCATCGGCTTAAGTTTGCTGTGGCGTGTTCATGTTTTGTTTTCCGGGTGGTGGAGGCCCGTGTTCCATGGAGGTCCTGCTCAAAACCCCATCTAGGAGCACCACAAAATGCCATGAAAATCACATTCAAATAATATAGTGTCGGAATTTGCAAACTGTATTCACGCAGCGGGACAGAACTCCATGCCTGGAACGTTTGTGGAGTTGCCTGAACTTGTAACCTATCGGGCTTTCGGACAAGAGGTCAATCGATTTGCCGCACTTCTATATGTACTAGCATCTTTGTATTTTCAGTTTGCGGTTGGAGGTTGGGTCCTCCGATTTTTGCTGGATGGCTCACTATTTGCCTTTGGTAATTAGGAGAAGTTTGCCTTCAGTGACCGCTCTCTCTCTCTTGCCACAGATGGAAACGGAACTTTAACTCCGGGCTTTTGATTTTGCATGTTATCGGCCTGCTCTGCTTGTTCAACCTGTGTTCCCCAGCAACAGGCATGGCTAAAACAAACAGAGAACACTCTAAGCCAGGGGTGTCCAAACTCTGTCCTGGAGGGCCACTGTCCTGTAGAGTTTCGCTACAACCAGCTCCAGAAGACCCGCCTGGAAGACTCTAGTCTCCCTAGTGAGACCTTGATTAGCTGGTTCAGGTGTGTTTTCATAGTGGTTGGAGCTAAGCTCTGCAGGACAAGGGCCCTCCAGGACCGAGTGTGAACGCCCCTGCTGTAAGCCTACCGCTACGCTTAACCCTAACTTTACCCGCAAGAGGTTTTCCCAAGCCTGTGCAAAAAGTGAGGCGCCGTTTCGCGCTCAAAATTTGGCCTCTGATAAAAACCGCGAACGGGCCCGCAGCAGTTCAACGCAGCTGCCCGGCTAGCTCAGTCGGTAGAGCATGAGACTCTTAATCTCAGGGTCGTGGGTTCGAGCTCCACGTTGGGCGTATCTATTGGCTTTCTCTCAATTCCCAATTGACTCTCAGTTTCCAGCGAGTCTTTTGACCTGTGTGGCACGCACGGCGTTAATTTGTTTGCCACCGCACCCCAGAGGAGCATATGTCACAGGTCTCTGTGGCGCAATAGGTTAGCGCGTTCGGCTGTTAACCGAAAGGTTGGTGGTTCAAGCCGACGCAGGAAGCTTTTCGCTGCCGTTCCGCCATGTGTCCGCAAGCTTCAGAGTTTAGCACACAGGGAACCTTTTCACTAACGCAGCGTTCGTAGCCCTTTTTGAGCGCTTACAGCTTTGTCAGTTGCCTTGTGTCAAAAGAAGACAGAGGGTGGTAGGTGAAGGTTTGCATCGGCTCAAGTTTGCTGTTCATGTTTTGTTCCGAGCGGTGGAGGCCCGTGTTCCAGGGAGGTCCTGCTCAAAAGCCCCACTAGGAGCACCACAAAATGCCATTAAAATCCTAACTTTACCCGCAAGAGGTTTTCCCAAGCCTGTGCAAAAAGTGAGGCGCCGTTTCGCGCTCAAAATTTGGCCTCTGATAAAAACCGCGAACGGGCCCGCGGCAGTCCAACGCAGCCGCCCGGCTAGCTCAGTCGGTAGAGCATGAGACTCTTAATCTCAGGGTCGTGGGTTCGAGCCCCACGTTGGGCGTATCTATTGGCTTTCTCTCAATTCCCAACGGGCGCTCAGTTTCCAGCGATTCTCTTGACCTGTGTGGCACGCACGGCGTTAATTTGTTTGCCACCGCACCCCAGAGGAGCATAGGTCATCGGTCTCTGTGGCGCAATCGGTTAGCGCGTTCGGCTGTTAACCGAAAGGTTGGTGGTTCAAGCCCACCCAGGGACGCAGGAAGCTTTTCGCTGCCGTTCCGCCATGTGTCCGCAAGCTTCAGAGTTTAGCACACAGGGAACCTGTTCACTAACGCAGCGTTCGTAGCCCTTTTTGAGCGCTTACAGCTTTGTCAGTTGCCTTGTGTCAAAAGAAGACAGAGGGTGGTAGGTGAAGGTTTGCATCGGCTCAAGTTTGCTGTTCATGTTTTGTTCCGAGCGGTGGAGGCCCGTGTTCCAGGGAGGTCCTGCTCAAAACCCCCACTAGGAGCACCACAAAATGCCATTAAAATCACATTCAAATAATATAGTGTCAGAATTTGCAAACTGTATTCACGCAGCGGGACAGAGCTGCATGCCTGGAACGTTTGTGGAGTTGCCTGAACTTGTAACCTATCGGGCTTTCGGACAAGAGGTCAATCGATTTGCCGCACTTCTATATGTACTAGCATCTTTGTATTTTCAGTTTGCGGTTGGAGGTTGGGTCCTCCGATTTTTGCTGGATGGCTCACTATTTGCCTTTGGTAATTAGGAGAAGTTTGCCTTCAGTGACCGCTCTCTCTCTCTTGCCACAGATGGAAACGGAACTTTAACTCCGGGCTTTTGATTGTGCATGTTATCGGCCTGCTCTGCTTGTTCAACCTGTGTTCCCCAGCAACAGGCATGGCTAAAACAAACAGAGAACACTCTAAGCCAGGGGTGTCCAAACTCTGTCCTGGAGGGCCACTGTCCTGTAGAGTTTCGCTACAACCAGCTCCAGAAGACCCGCCTGGAAGACTCTAGTCTCCCTGGTGAGACCTTGATTAGCTGGTTCAGGTGTGTTTTCATAGGGGTTGGAGCTAAGCTCTGCAGGACAAGGGCCCTCCAGGACCGAGTGTGAACGCCCCTGCTCTAAGCCTACCGCTACGCTTAACCCTAACTTTACCCTCAAGAGGTTTTCCCAAGCCTGTGCAAAAAGTGAGGCGCCGTTTCGCGCTCAAAATTTGGCCTCTGATAAAAACCGCGAACGGGCCCGCAGCAGTTCAGCGCAGCTGCCCGGCTAGCTCAGTCGGTAGAGCATGAGACTCTTAATCTCAGGGTCGTGGGTTCGAGCTCCACGTTGGGCGTATCTATTGGCTTTCTCTCAATTCCCAATTGACTCTCAGTTTCCAGCGAGTCTTTTGACCTGTGTGGCACGCACGACGTTAATTTGTTTGCCACCGCACCCCAGAGGAGCATACGTCACAGGTCTCTGTGGCGCAATCGGTTAGCGCGTTCGGCTGTTAACCGAAAGGTTGGTGGTTCAAGCCCACCCAGGGACGCAAGAAGCTTTTCGCTGCCGTTCCGCCATGTGTCCGCAAGCTTCAGAGTTTAGCACACAGGGAACCTGTTCACTAACGCAGCGTTCGTAGCCCTTTTTGAGCGCTTACAGCTTTGTCAGTTGCCTTGTGTCAAAAGAAGACAGAGGGTGGTAGGTGAAGGTTTGCATCGGCTTAAGTTTGCTGTGGCGTGTTCATGTTTTGTTTTCCGGGTGGTGGAGGCCCGTGTTCCATGGAGGTCCTGCTCAAAACCCCATCTAGGAGCACCACAAAATGCCATGAAAATCACATTCAAATAATATAGTGTCGGAATTTGCAAACTGTATTCACGCAGCGGGACAGAACTCCATGCCTGGAACGTTTGTGGAGTTGCCTGAACTTGTAACCTATCGGGCTTTCGGACAAGAGGTCAATCGATTTGCCGCACTTCTATATGTACTAGCATCTTTGTATTTTCAGTTTGCGGTTGGAGGTTGGGTCCTCCGATTTTTGCTGGATGGCTCACTATTTGCCTTTGGTAATTAGGAGAAGTTTGCCTTCAGTGACCGCTCTCTCTCTCTTGCCACAGATGGAAACGGAACTTTAACTCCGGGCTTTTGATTGTGCATGTTATCGGCCTGCTCTGCTTGTTCAACCTGTGTTCCCCAGCAACAGGCATGGCTAAAACAAACAGAGAACACTCTAAGCCGGGGGTGTCCAAACTCTGTCCTGGAGGGCCACTGTCCTGTAGAGTTTCGCTACAACCAGCTCCAGAAGACCCGCCTGGAAGACTCTAGTCTCCCTGGTGAGACCTTGATTAGCTGGTTCAGGTGTGTTTTCATAGGGGTTGGAGCTAAGCTCTGCAGGACAAGGGCCCTCCAGGACCGAGTGTGAACGCCCCTGCTCTAAGCCTACCGCTACACTTAACCCTAACTTTACCCGCAAGAGGTTTTCCCAAGCCTGTGCAAAAAGTGAGGCGCCGTTTCGCGCGCAAAATTTGGCCTCTGATAAAAACCGCGAACGGGCCCGCGGCAGTCCAACGCAGCCGCCCGGCTAGCTCAGTCGGTAGAGCATGAGACTCTTAATCTCAGGGTCGTGGGTTCGAGCCCCACGTTGGGCGTATCTATTGGCTTTCTCTCAATTCCCAACGGGCGCTCAGTTTCCAGCGATTCTCTTGACCTGTGTGGCACGCACGGCGTTAATTTGTTTGCCACCGCACCCCAGAGGAGCATAGGTCATCGGTCTCTGTGGCGCAATCGGTTAGCGCGTTCGGCTGTTAACCGAAAGGTTGGTGGTTCAAGCCCACCCAGGGACGCAGGAAGCTTTTCGCTGCCGTTCCGCCATGTGTCCGCAAGCTTCAGAGTTTAGCACACAGGGAACTTTTTCACTAACGCAGCGTTCGTAGCCCTTTTTGAGCGCTTACAGCTTTGTCAGTTGCCTTGTGTCAAAAGAAGACAGAGGGTGGTAGGTGAAGGTTTGCATCGGCTCAAGTTTGCTGTTCATGTTTTGTTCCGAGCGGTGGAGGCCCGTGTTCCAGGGAGGTCCTGCTCAAAACCCCCACTAGGAGCACCACAAAATGCCATTAAAATCACATTCAAATAATATAGTGTCAGAATTTGCAAACTGTATTCACGCAGCGGGACAGAGCTGCATGCCTGGAACGTTTGTGGAGTTGCCTGAACTTGTAACCTATCGGGCTTTCGGACAAGAGGTCAATCGATTTGCCGCACTTCTATATGTACTAGCATCTTTGTATTTTCAGTTTGCGGTTGGAGGTTGGGTCCTCCGATTTTTGCTGGATGGCTCACTATTTGCCTTTGGTAATTAGGAGAAGTTTGCCTTCAGTGACCGCTCTCTCTCTCTTGCCACAGATGGAAACGGAACTTTAACTCCGGGCTTTTGATTGTGCATGTTATCGGCCTGCTCTGCTTGTTCAACCTGTGTTCCCCAGCAACAGGCATGGCTAAAACAAACAGAGAACACTCTAAGCCAGGGGTGTCCAAACTCTGTCCTGGAGGGCCACTGTCCTGTAGAGTTTCGCTACAACCAGCTCCAGAAGACCCGCCTGGAAGACTCTAGTCTCCCTGGTGAGACCTTGATTAGCTGGTTCAGGTGTGTTTTCATAGGGGTTGGAGCTAAGCTCTGCAGGACAAGGGCCCTCCAGGACCGAGTGTGAACGCCCCTGCTCTAAGCCTACCGCTACGCTTAACCCTAACTTTACCCTCAAGAGGTTTTCCCAAGCCTGTGCAAAAAGTGAGGCGCCGTTTCGCGCTCAAAATTTGGCCTCTGATAAAAACCGCGAACGGGCCCGCAGCAGTTCAGTGCAGCTGCCCGGCTAGCTCAGTCGGTAGAGCATGAGACTCTTAATCTCAGGGTCGTGGGTTCGAGCTCCACGTTGGGTGTATCTATTGGCTTTCTCTCAATTCCCAATTGACTCTCAGTTTCCAGCGAGTCTTTTGACCTGTGTGGCACGCACGACGTTAATTTGTTTGCCACCGCACCCCAGAGGAGCATACGTCACAGGTCTCTGTGGCGCAATCGGTTAGCGCGTTCGGCTGTTAACCGAAAGGTTGGTGGTTCAAGCCCACCCAGGGACGCAGGAAGCTTTTCGCTGCCGTTCCGCCATGTGTCCGCAAGCTTCAGAGTTTAGCACACAGGGAACCTGTTCACTAACGCAGCGTTCGTAGCCCTTTTTGAGCGCTTACAGCTTTGTCAGTTGCCTTGTGTCAAAAGAAGACAGAGGGTGGTAGGTGAAGGTTTGCATCGGCTTAAGTTTGCTGTGGCGTGTTCATGTTTTGTTTTCCGGGTGGTGGAGGCCCGTGTTCCATGGAGGTCCTGCTCAAAACCCCATCTAGGAGCACCACAAAATGCCATGAAAATCACATTCAAATAATATAGTGTCGGAATTTGCAAACTGTATTCACGCAGCGGGACAGAACTCCATGCCTGGAACGTTTGTGGAGTTGCCTGAACTTGTAACCTATCGGGCTTTCGGACAAGAGGTCAATCGATTTGCCGCACTTCTATATGTACTAGCATCTTTGTATTTTCAGTTTGCGGTTGGAGGTTGGGTCCTCCGATTTTTGCTGGATGGCTCACTATTTGCCTTTGGTAATTAGGAGAAGTTTGCCTTCAGTGACCGCTCTCTCTCTCTTGCCACAGATGGAAACGGAACTTTAACTCCGGGCTTTTGATTGTGCATGTTATCGGCCTGCTCTGCTTGTTCAACCTGTGTTCCCCAGCAACAGGCATGGCTAAAACAAACAGAGAACACTCTAAGCCAGGGGTGTCCAAACTCTGTCCTGGAGGGCCACTGTCCTGTAGAGTTTCGCTACAACCAGCTCCAGAAGACCCGCCTGGAAGACTCTAGTCTCCCTGGTGAGACCTTGATTAGCTGGTTCAGGTGTGTTTTCATAGGGGTTGGAGCTAAGCTCTGCAGGACAAGGGCCCTCCAGGACCGAGTGTGAACGCCCCTGCTCTAAGCCTACCGCTACGCTTAACCCTAACTTTACCCTCAAGAGGTTTTCCCAAGCCTGTGCAAAAAGTGAGGCGCCGTTTCGCGCTCAAAATTTGGCCTCTGATAAAAACCGCGAACGGGCCCGCAGCAGTTCAGCGCAGCTGCCCGGCTAGCTCAGTCGGTAGAGCATGAGACTCTTAATCTCAGGGTCGTGGGTTCGAGCTCCACGTTGGGCGTATCTATTGGCTTTCTCTCAATTCCCAATTGACTCTCAGTTTCCAGCGAGTCTTTTGACCTGTGTGGCACGCACGACGTTAATTTGTTTGCCACCGCACCCCAGAGGAGCATACGTCACAGGTCTCTGTGGCGCAATCGGTTAGCGCGTTCGGCTGTTAACCGAAAGGTTGGTGGTTCAAGCCCACCCAGGGACGCAGGAAGCTTTTCGCTGCCGTTCCGCCATGTGTCCGCAAGCTTCAGAGTTTAGCACACAGGGAACCTGTTCACTAACGCAGCGTTCGTAGCCCTTTTTGAGCGCTTACAGCTTTGTCAGTTGCCTTGTGTCAAAAGAAGACAGAGGGTGGTAGGTGAAGGTTTGCATCGGCTTAAGTTTGCTGTGGCGTGTTCATGTTTTGTTTTCCGGGTGGTGGAGGCCCGTGTTCCATGGAGGTCCTGCTCAAAACCCCATCTAGGAGCACCACAAAATGCCAAGAAAATCACATTCAAATAATATAGTGTCGGAATTTGCAAACTGTATTCACGCAGCGGGACAGAACTCCATGCCTGGAACGTTTGTGGAGTTGCCTGAACTTGTAACCTATCGGGCTTTCGGACAAGAGGTCAATCGATTTGCCGCACTTCTATATGTACTAGCATCTTTGTATTTTCAGTTTGCGGTTGGAGGTTGGGTCCTCCGATTTTTGCTGGATGGCTCACTATTTGCCTTTGGTAATTAGGAGAAGTTTGCCTTCAGTGACCGCTCTCTCTCTCTTGCCACAGATGGAAACGGAACTTTAACTCCGGGCTTTTGATTTTGCATGTTATCGGCCTGCTCTGCTTGTTCAACCTGTGTTCCCCAGCAACAGGCATGGCTAAAACAAACAGAGAACACTCTAAGCCAGGGGTGTCCAAACTCTGTCCTGGAGGGCCACTGTCCTGTAGAGTTTCGCTACAACCAGCTCCAGAAGACCCGCCTGGAAGACTCTAGTCTCCCTAGTGAGACCTTGATTAGCTGGTTCAGGTGTGTTTTCATAGTGGTTGGAGCTAAGCTCTGCAGGACAAGGGCCCTCCAGGACCGAGTGTGAACGCCCCTGCTGTAAGCCTACCGCTACGCTTAACCCTAACTTTACCCGCAAGAGGTTTTCCCAAGCCTGTGCAAAAAGTGAGGCGCCGTTTCGCGCTCAAAATTTGGCCTCTGATAAAAACCGCGAACGGGCCCGCAGCAGTTCAACGCAGCTGCCCGGCTAGCTCAGTCGGTAGAGCATGAGACTCTTAATCTCAGGGTCGTGGGTTCGAGCTCCACGTTGGGCGTATCTATTGGCTTTCTCTCAATTCCCAATTGACTCTCAGTTTCCAGCGAGTCTTTTGACCTGTGTGGCACGCACGGCGTTAATTTGTTTGCCACCGCACCCCAGAGGAGCATATGTCACAGGTCTCTGTGGCGCAATAGGTTAGCGCGTTCGGCTGTTAACCGAAAGGTTGGTGGTTCAAGCCCACCCAGGGACGCAGGAAGCTTTTCGCTGCCGTTCCGCCATGTGTCCGCAAGCTTCAGAGTTTAGCACACAGGGAACCTTTTCACTAACGCAGCGTTCGTAGCCCTTTTTGAGCGCTTACAGCTTTGTCAGTTGCCTTGTGTCAAAAGAAGACAGAGGGTGGTAGGTGAAGGTTTGCATCGGCTCAAGTTTGCTGTTCATGTTTTGTTCCGAGCGGTGGAGGCCCGTGTTCCAGGGAGGTCCTGCTCAAAAGCCCCACTAGGAGCACCACAAAATGCCATTAAAATCCTAACTTTACCCGCAAGAGGTTTTCCCAAGCCTGTGCAAAAAGTGAGGCGCCGTTTCGCGCTCAAAATTTGGCCTCTGATAAAAACCGCGAACGGGCCCGCGGCAGTCCAACGCAGCCGCCCGGCTAGCTCAGTCGGTAGAGCATGAGACTCTTAATCTCAGGGTCGTGGGTTCGAGCCCCACGTTGGGCGTATCTATTGGCTTTCTCTCAATTCCCAACGGGCGCTCAGTTTCCAGCGATTCTCTTGACCTGTGTGGCACGCACGGCGTTAATTTGTTTGCCACCGCACCCCAGAGGAGCATAGGTCATCGGTCTCTGTGGCGCAATCGGTTAGCGCGTTCGGCTGTTAACCGAAAGGTTGGTGGTTCAAGCCCACCCAGGGACGCAGGAAGCTTTTCGCTGCCGTTCCGCCATGTGTCCGCAAGCTTCAGAGTTTAGCACACAGGGAACCTGTTCACTAACGCAGCGTTCGTAGCCCTTTTTGAGCGCTTACAGCTTTGTCAGTTGCCTTGTGTCAAAAGAAGACAGAGGGTGGTAGGTGAAGGTTTGCATCGGCTCAAGTTTGCTGTTCATGTTTTGTTCCGAGCGGTGGAGGCCCGTGTTCCAGGGAGGTCCTGCTCAAAACCCCCACTAGGAGCACCACAAAATGCCATTAAAATCACATTCAAATAATATAGTGTCAGAATTTGCAAACTGTATTCACGCAGCGGGACAGAGCTGCATGCCTGGAACGTTTGTGGAGTTGCCTGAACTTGTAACCTATCGGGCTTTCGGACAAGAGGTCAATCGATTTGCCGCACTTCTATATGTACTAGCATCTTTGTATTTTCAGTTTGCGGTTGGAGGTTGGGTCCTCCGATTTTTGCTGGATGGCTCACTATTTGCCTTTGGTAATTAGGAGAAGTTTGCCTTCAGTGACCGCTCTCTCTCTCTTGCCACAGATGGAAACGGAACTTTAACTCCGGGCTTTTGATTGTGCATGTTATCGGCCTGCTCTGCTTGTTCAACCTGTGTTCCCCAGCAACAGGCATGGCTAAAACAAACAGAGAACACTCTAAGCCAGGGGTGTCCAAACTCTGTCCTGGAGGGCCACTGTCCTGTAGAGTTTCGCTACAACCAGCTCCAGAAGACCCGCCTGGAAGACTCTAGTCTCCCTGGTGAGACCTTGATTAGCTGGTTCAGGTGTGTTTTCATAGGGGTTGGAGCTAAGCTCTGCAGGACAAGGGCCCTCCAGGACCGAGTGTGAACGCCCCTGCTCTAAGCCTACCGCTACACTTAACCCTAACTTTACCCGCAAGAGGTTTTCCCAAGCCTGTGCAAAAAGTGAGGCGCCGTTTCGCGCGCAAAATTTGGCCTCTGATAAAAACCGCGAACGGGCCCGCGGCAGTCCAACGCAGCCGCCCGGCTAGCTCAGTCGGTAGAGCATGAGACTCTTAATCTCAGGGTCGTGGGTTCGAGCCCCACGTTGGGCGTATCTATTGGCTTTCTCTCAATTCCCAACGGGCGCTCAGTTTCCAGCGATTCTCTTGACCTGTGTGGCACGCACGGCGTTAATTTGTTTGCCACCGCACCCCAGAGGAGCATAGGTCATCGGTCTCTGTGGCGCAATCGGTTAGCGCGTTCGGCTGTTAACCGAAAGGTTGGTGGTTCAAGCCCACCCAGGGACGCAGGAAGCTCTTCGCTGCCGTTCCGCCATGTGTCCGCAAGCTTCAGAGTTTCGCACACAGGGAAC
>NC_136732.1:412500-465000 GCF_936440315.1 Barbus barbus
CACCGCACCCCAGAGGAGCATAGGTCATCGGTCTCTGTGGCGCAATCGGTTAGCGCGTTCGGCTGTTAACCGAAAGGTTGGTGGTTCAAGCCCACCCAGGGACGCAGGAAGCTCTTCGCTGCCGTTCCGCCATGTGTCCGCAAGCTTCAGAGTTTAGCACACAGGGAACCTGTTCACTAACGCAGCGTTCGTAGCCCTTTTTGAGCGCTTACAGCTTTGTCAGTTGCCTTGTGTCAAAAGAAGACAGAGGGTGGTAGGTGAAGGTTTGCATCGGCTTAAGTTTGCTGTGGCGTGTTCATGTTTTGTTTTCCGGGTGGTGGAGGCCCGTGTTCCATGGAGGTCCTGCTCAAAACCCCATCTAGGAGCACCACAAAATGCCATGAAAATCACATTCAAATAATATAGTGTCGGAATTTGCAAACTGTATTCACGCAGCGGGACAGAACTCCATGACTGGAACGTTTGTGGAGTTGCCTGAACTTGTAACCTATCGGGCTTTCGGACAAGAGGTCAATCGATTTGCCGCACTTCTATATGTACTAGCATCTTTGTATTTTCAGTTTGCGGTTGGAGGTTGGGTCCTCCGATTTTTGCTGGATGGCTCACTATTTGCCTTTGGTAATTAGGAGAAGTTTGCCTTCAGTGACCGCTCTCTCTCTCTTGCCACAGATGGAAACGGAACTTTAACTCCGGGCTTTTGATTGTGCATGTTATCGGCCTGCTCTGCTTGTTCAACCTGTGTTCCCCAGCAACAGGCATGGCTAAAACAAACAGAGAACACTCTAAGCCAGGGGTGTCCAAACTCTGTCCTGGAGGGCCACTGTCCTGTAGAGTTTCGCTACAACCAGCTCCAGAAGACCCGTCTGGAAGACTCTAGTCTCCCTGGTGAGACCTTGATTAGCTGGTTCAGGTGTGTTTTCATAGGGGTTGGAGCTAAGCTCTGCAGGACAAGGGCCCTCCAGGACCGAGTGTGAACGCCCCTGCTCTAAGCCTACCGCTACACTTAACCCTAACTTTACCCGCAAGAGGTTTTCCCAAGCCTGTGCAAAAAGTGAGGCGCCGTTTCGCGCTCAAAATTTGGCCTCTGATAAAAACCGCGAACGGGCCCGCAGCAGTTCAACGCAGCTGCCCGGCTAGCTCAGTCGGTAGAGCATGAGACTCTTAATCTCAGGGTCGTGGGTTCGAGCTCCACGTTGGGCGTATCTATTGGCTTTCTCTCAATTCCCAATTGACTCTCAGTTTCCAGCGAGTCTTTTGACCTGTGTGGCACGCACGGCGTTAATTTGTTTGCCACCGCACCCCAGAGGAGCATATGTCACAGGTCTCTGTGGCGCAATAGGTTAGCGCGTTAGGCTGTTAACCGAAAGGTTGGTGGTTCAAGCCCACCCAGGGACGCAGGAAGCTTTTCGCTGCCGTTCCGCCATGTGTCCGCAAGCTTCAGAGTTTAGCACACAGGGAACCTTTTCACTAACGCAGCGTTCGTAGCCCTTTTTGAGCGCTTACAGCTTTGTCAGTTGCCTTGTGTCAAAAGAAGACAGAGGGTGGTAGGTGAAGGTTTGCATCGGCTCAAGTTTGCTGTTCATGTTTTGTTCCGAGCGGTGGAGGCCCGTGTTCCAGGGAGGTCCTGCTCAAAAGCCCCACTAGGAGCACCACAAAATGCCATTAAAATCCTAACTTTACCCGCAAGAGGTTTTCCCAAGCCTGTGCAAAAAGTGAGGCGCCGTTTCGCGCTCAAAATTTGGCCTCTGATAAAAACCGCGAACGGGCCCGCGGCAGTCCAACGCAGCCGCCCGGCTAGCTCAGTCGGTAGAGCATGAGACTCTTAATCTCAGGGTCGTGGGTTCGAGCCCCACGTTGGGCGTATCTATTGGCTTTCTCTCAATTCCCAACGGGCGCTCAGTTTCCAGCGATTCTCTTGACCTGTGTGGCACGCACGGCGTTAATTTGTTTGCCACCGCACCCCAGAGGAGCATAGGTCATCGGTCTCTGTGGCGCAATCGGTTAGCGCGTTCGGCTGTTAACCGAAAGGTTGGTGGTTCAAGCCCACCCAGGGACGCAGGAAGCTTTTCGCTGCCGTTCCGCCATGTGTCCGCAAGCTTCAGAGTTTAGCACACAGGGAACCTGTTCACTAACGCAGCGTTCGTAGCCCTTTTTGAGCGCTTACAGCTTTGTCAGTTGCCTTGTGTCAAAAGAAGACAGAGGGTGGTAGGTGAAGGTTTGCATCGGCTCAAGTTTGCTGTTCATGTTTTGTTCCGAGCGGTGGAGGCCCGTGTTCCAGGGAGGTCCTGCTCAAAACCCCCACTAGGAGCACCACAAAATGCCATTAAAATCACATTCAAATAATATAGTGTCAGAATTTGCAAACTGTATTCACGCAGCGGGACAGAGCTGCATGCCTGGAACGTTTGTGGAGTTGCCTGAACTTGTAACCTATCGGGCTTTCGGACAAGAGGTCAATCGATTTGCCGCACTTCTATATGTACTAGCATCTTTGTATTTTCAGTTTGCGGTTGGAGGTTGGGTCCTCCGATTTTTGCTGGATGGCTCACTATTTGCCTTTGGTAATTAGGAGAAGTTTGCCTTCAGTGACCGCTCTCTCTCTCTTGCCACAGATGGAAACGGAACTTTAACTCCGGGCTTTTGATTGTGCATGTTATCGGCCTGCTCTGCTTGTTCAACCTGTGTTCCCCAGCAACAGGCATGGCTAAAACAAACAGAGAACACTCTAAGCCAGGGGTGTCCAAACTCTGTCCTGGAGGGCCACTGTCCTGTAGAGTTTCGCTACAACCAGCTCCAGAAGACCCGCCTGGAAGACTCTAGTCTCCCTGGTGAGACCTTGATTAGCTGGTTCAGGTGTGTTTTCATAGGGGTTGGAGCTAAGCTCTGCAGGACAAGGGCCCTCCAGGACCGAGTGTGAACGCCCCTGCTCTAAGCCTACCGCTACGCTTAACCCTAACTTTACCCTCAAGAGGTTTTCCCAAGCCTGTGCAAAAAGTGAGGCGCCGTTTCGCGCTCAAAATTTGGCCTCTGATAAAAACCGCGAACGGGCCCGCAGCAGTTCAGCGCAGCTGCCCGGCTAGCTCAGTCGGTAGAGCATGAGACTCTTAATCTCAGGGTCGTGGGTTCGAGCTCCACGTTGGGCGTATCTATTGGCTTTCTCTCAATTCCCAATTGACTCTCAGTTTCCAGCGAGTCTTTTGACCTGTGTGGCACGCACGACGTTAATTTGTTTGCCACCGCACCCCAGAGGAGCATACGTCACAGGTCTCTGTGGCGCAATCGGTTAGCGCGTTCGGCTGTTAACCGAAAGGTTGGTGGTTCAAGCCCACCCAGGGACGCAGGAAGCTTTTCGCTGCCGTTCCGCCATGTGTCCGCAAGCTTCAGAGTTTAGCACACAGGGAACCTGTTCACTAACGCAGCGTTCGTAGCCCTTTTTGAGCGCTTACAGCTTTGTCAGTTGCCTTGTGTCAAAAGAAGACAGAGGGTGGTAGGTGAAGGTTTGCATCGGCTTAAGTTTGCTGTGGCGTGTTCATGTTTTGTTTTCCGGGTGGTGGAGGCCCGTGTTCCATGGAGGTCCTGCTCAAAACCCCATCTAGGAGCACCACAAAATGCCATGAAAATCACATTCAAATAATATAGTGTCGGAATTTGCAAACTGTATTCACGCAGCGGGACAGAACTCCATGCCTGGAACGTTTGTGGAGTTGCCTGAACTTGTAACCTATCGGGCTTTCGGACAAGAGGTCAATCGATTTGCCGCACTTCTATATGTACTAGCATCTTTGTATTTTCAGTTTGCGGTTGGAGGTTGGGTCCTCCGATTTTTGCTGGATGGCTCACTATTTGCCTTTGGTAATTAGGAGAAGTTTGCCTTCAGTGACCGCTCTCTCTCTCTTGCCACAGATGGAAACGGAACTTTAACTCCGGGCTTTTGATTGTGCATGTTATCGGCCTGCTCTGCTTGTTCAACCTGTGTTCCCCAGCAACAGGCATGGCTAAAACAAACAGAGAACACTCTAAGCCGGGGGTGTCCAAACTCTGTCCTGGAGGGCCACTGTCCTGTAGAGTTTCGCTACAACCAGCTCCAGAAGACCCGCCTGGAAGACTCTAGTCTCCCTGGTGAGACCTTGATTAGCTGGTTCAGGTGTGTTTTCATAGGGGTTGGAGCTAAGCTCTGCAGGACAAGGGCCCTCCAGGACCGAGTGTGAACGCCCCTGCTCTAAGCCTACCGCTACACTTAACCCTAACTTTACCCGCAAGAGGTTTTCCCAAGCCTGTGCAAAAAGTGAGGCGCCGTTTCGCGCGCAAAATTTGGCCTCTGATAAAAACCGCGAACGGGCCCGCGGCAGTCCAACGCAGCCGCCCGGCTAGCTCAGTCGGTAGAGCATGAGACTCTTAATCTCAGGGTCGTGGGTTCGAGCCCCACGTTGGGCGTATCTATTGGCTTTCTCTCAATTCCCAACGGGCGCTCAGTTTCCAGCGATTCTCTTGACCTGTGTGGCACGCACGGCGTTAATTTGTTTGCCACCGCACCCCAGAGGAGCATAGGTCATCGGTCTCTGTGGCGCAATCGGTTAGCGAGTTCGGCTGTTAACCGAAAGGTTGGTGGTTCAAGCCCACCCAGGGACGCAGGAAGCTTTTCGCTGCCGTTCCGCCATGTGTCCGCAAGCTTCAGAGTTTAGCACACAGGGAACTTTTTCACTAACGCAGCGTTCGTAGCCCTTTTTGAGCGCTTACAGCTTTGTCAGTTGCCTTGTGTCAAAAGAAGACAGAGGGTGGTAGGTGAAGGTTTGCATCGGCTCAAGTTTGCTGTTCATGTTTTGTTCCGAGCGGTGGAGGCCCGTGTTCCAGGGAGGTCCTGCTCAAAAGCCCCACTAGGAGCACCACAAAATGCCATTAAAATCCTAACTTTACCCGCAAGAGGTTTTCCCAAGCCTGTGCAAAAAGTGAGGCGCCGTTTCGCGCTCAAAATTTGGCCTCTGATAAAAACCGCGAACGGGCCCGCGGCAGTCCAACGCAGCCGCCCGGCTAGCTCAGTCGGTAGAGCATGAGACTCTTAATCTCAGGGTCGTGGGTTCGAGCCCCACGTTGGGCGTATCTATTGGCTTTCTCTCAATTCCCAACGGGCGCTCAGTTTCCAGCGATTCTCTTGACCTGTGTGGCACGCACGGCGTTAATTTGTTTGCCACCGCACCCCAGAGGAGCATAGGTCATCGGTCTCTGTGGCGCAATCGGTTAGCGCGTTCGGCTGTTAACCGAAAGGTTGGTGGTTCAAGCCCACCCAGGGACGCAGGAAGCTTTTCGCTGCCGTTCCGCCATGTGTCCGCAAGCTTCAGAGTTTAGCACACAGGGAACCTGTTCACTAACGCAGCGTTCGTAGCCCTTTTTGAGCGCTTACAGCTTTGTCAGTTGCCTTGTGTCAAAAGAAGACAGAGGGTGGTAGGTGAAGGTTTGCATCGGCTCAAGTTTGCTGTTCATGTTTTGTTCCGAGCGGTGGAGGCCCGTGTTCCAGGGAGGTCCTGCTCAAAACCCCCACTAGGAGCACCACAAAATGCCATTAAAATCACATTCAAATAATATAGTGTCAGAATTTGCAAACTGTATTCACGCAGCGGGACAGAGCTGCATGCCTGGAACGTTTGTGGAGTTGCCTGAACTTGTAACCTATCGGGCTTTCGGACAAGAGGTCAATCGATTTGCCGCACTTCTATATGTACTAGCATCTTTGTATTTTCAGTTTGCGGTTGGAGGTTGGGTCCTCCGATTTTTGCTGGATGGCTCACTATTTGCCTTTGGTAATTAGGAGAAGTTTGCCTTCAGTGACCGCTCTCTCTCTCTTGCCACAGATGGAAACGGAACTTTAACTCCGGGCTTTTGATTGTGCATGTTATCGGCCTGCTCTGCTTGTTCAACCTGTGTTCCCCAGCAACAGGCATGGCTAAAACAAACAGAGAACACTCTAAGCCAGGGGTGTCCAAACTCTGTCCTGGAGGGCCACTGTCCTGTAGAGTTTCGCTACAACCAGCTCCAGAAGACCCGCCTGGAAGACTCTAGTCTCCCTGGTGAGACCTTGATTAGCTGGTTCAGGTGTGTTTTCATAGGGGTTGGAGCTAAGCTCTGCAGGACAAGGGCCCTCCAGGACCGAGTGTGAACGCCCCTGCTCTAAGCCTACCGCTACGCTTAACCCTAACTTTACCCTCAAGAGGTTTTCCCAAGCCTGTGCAAAAAGTGAGGCGCCGTTTCGCGCTCAAAATTTGGCCTCTGATAAAAACCGCGAACGGGCCCGCAGCAGTTCAGCGCAGCTGCCCGGCTAGCTCAGTCGGTAGAGCATGAGACTCTTAATCTCAGGGTCGTGGGTTCGAGCTCCACGTTGGGCGTATCTATTGGCTTTCTCTCAATTCCCAATTGACTCTCAGTTTCCAGCGAGTCTTTTGACCTGTGTGGCACGCACGACGTTAATTTGTTTGCCACCGCACCCCAGAGGAGCATACGTCACAGGTCTCTGTGGCGCAATCGGTTAGCGCGTTCGGCTGTTAACCGAAAGGTTGGTGGTTCAAGCCCACCCAGGGACGCAGGAAGCTTTTCGCTGCCGTTCCGCCATGTGTCCGCAAGCTTCAGAGTTTAGCACACAGGGAACCTGTTCACTAACGCAGCGTTCGTAGCCCTTTTTGAGCGCTTACAGCTTTGTCAGTTGCCTTGTGTCAAAAGAAGACAGAGGGTGGTAGGTGAAGGTTTGCATCGGCTTAAGTTTGCTGTGGCGTGTTCATGTTTTGTTTTCCGGGTGGTGGAGGCCCGTGTTCCATGGAGGTCCTGCTCAAAACCCCATCTAGGAGCACCACAAAATGCCAAGAAAATCACATTCAAATAATATAGTGTCGGAATTTGCAAACTGTATTCACGCAGCGGGACAGAACTCCATGCCTGGAACGTTTGTGGAGTTGCCTGAACTTGTAACCTATCGGGCTTTCGGACAAGAGGTCAATCGATTTGCCGCACTTCTATATGTACTAGCATCTTTGTATTTTCAGTTTGCGGTTGGAGGTTGGGTCCTCCGATTTTTGCTGGATGGCTCACTATTTGCCTTTGGTAATTAGGAGAAGTTTGCCTTCAGTGACCGCTCTCTCTCTCTTGCCACAGATGGAAACGGAACTTTAACTCCGGGCTTTTGATTGTGCATGTTATCGGCCTGCTCTGCTTGTTCAACCTGTGTTCCCCAGCAACAGGCATGGCTAAAACAAACAGAGAACACTCTAAGCCGGGGGTGTCCAAACTCTGTCCTGGAGGGCCACTGTCCTGTAGAGTTTCGCTACAACCAGCTCCAGAAGACCCGCCTGGAAGACTCTAGTCTCCCTGGTGAGACCTTGATTAGCTGGTTCAGGTGTGTTTTCATAGGGGTTGGAGCTAAGCTCTGCAGGACAAGGGCCCTCCAGGACCGAGTGTGAACGCCCCTGCTCTAAGCCTACCGCTACACTTAACCCTAACTTTACCCGCAAGAGGTTTTCCCAAGCCTGTGCAAAAAGTGAGGCGCCGTTTCGCGCGCAAAATTTGGCCTCTGATAAAAACCGCGAACGGGCCCGCGGCAGTCCAACGCAGCCGCCCGGCTAGCTCAGTCGGTAGAGCATGAGACTCTTAATCTCAGGGTCGTGGGTTCGAGCCCCACGTTGGGCGTATCTATTGGCTTTCTCTCAATTCCCAACGGGCGCTCAGTTTCCAGCGATTCTCTTGACCTGTGTGGCACGCACGGCGTTAATTTGTTTGCCACCGCACCCCAGAGGAGCATAGGTCATCGGTCTCTGTGGCGCAATCGGTTAGCGCGTTCGGCTGTTAACCGAAAGGTTGGTGGTTCAAGCCCACCCAGGGACGCAGGAAGCTTTTCGCTGCCGTTCCGCCATGTGTCCGCAAGCTTCAGAGTTTAGCACACAGGGAACTTTTTCACTAACGCAGCGTTCGTAGCCCTTTTTGAGCGCTTACAGCTTTGTCAGTTGCCTTGTGTCAAAAGAAGACAGAGGGTGGTAGGTGAAGGTTTGCATCGGCTCAAGTTTGCTGTTCATGTTTTGTTCCGAGCGGTGGAGGCCCGTGTTCCAGGGAGGTCCTGCTCAAAAGCCCCACTAGGAGCACCACAAAATGCCATTAAAATCCTAACTTTACCCGCAAGAGGTTTTCCCAAGCCTGTGCAAAAAGTGAGGCGCCGTTTCGCGCTCAAAATTTGGCCTCTGATAAAAACCGCGAACGGGCCCGCGGCAGTCCAACGCAGCCGCCCGGCTAGCTCAGTCGGTAGAGCATGAGACTCTTAATCTCAGGGTCGTGGGTTCGAGCCCCACGTTGGGCGTATCTATTGGCTTTCTCTCAATTCCCAACGGGCGCTCAGTTTCCAGCGATTCTCTTGACCTGTGTGGCACGCACGGCGTTAATTTGTTTGCCACCGCACCCCAGAGGAGCATAGGTCATCGGTCTCTGTGGCGCAATCGGTTAGCGCGTTCGGCTGTTAACCGAAAGGTTGGTGGTTCAAGCCCACCCAGGGACGCAGGAAGCTTTTCGCTGCCGTTCCGCCATGTGTCCGCAAGCTTCAGAGTTTAGCACACAGGGAACCTGTTCACTAACGCAGCGTTCGTAGCCCTTTTTGAGCGCTTACAGCTTTGTCAGTTGCCTTGTGTCAAAAGAAGACAGAGGGTGGTAGGTGAAGGTTTGCATCGGCTCAAGTTTGCTGTTCATGTTTTGTTCCGAGCGGTGGAGGCCCGTGTTCCAGGGAGGTCCTGCTCAAAACCCCCACTAGGAGCACCACAAAATGCCATTAAAATCACATTCAAATAATATAGTGTCAGAATTTGCAAACTGTATTCACGCAGCGGGACAGAGCTGCATGCCTGGAACGTTTGTGGAGTTGCCTGAACTTGTAACCTATCGGGCTTTCGGACAAGAGGTCAATCGATTTGCCGCACTTCTATATGTACTAGCATCTTTGTATTTTCAGTTTGCGGTTGGAGGTTGGGTCCTCCGATTTTTGCTGGATGGCTCACTATTTGCCTTTGGTAATTAGGAGAAGTTTGCCTTCAGTGACCGCTCTCTCTCTCTTGCCACAGATGGAAACGGAACTTTAACTCCGGGCTTTTGATTGTGCATGTTATCGGCCTGCTCTGCTTGTTCAACCTGTGTTCCCCAGCAACAGGCATGGCTAAAACAAACAGAGAACACTCTAAGCCAGGGGTGTCCAAACTCTGTCCTGGAGGGCCACTGTCCTGTAGAGTTTCGCTACAACCAGCTCCAGAAGACCCGCCTGGAAGACTCTAGTCTCCCTGGTGAGACCTTGATTAGCTGGTTCAGGTGTGTTTTCATAGGGGTTGGAGCTAAGCTCTGCAGGACAAGGGCCCTCCAGGACCGAGTGTGAACGCCCCTGCTCTAAGCCTACCGCTACGCTTAACCCTAACTTTACCCTCAAGAGGTTTTCCCAAGCCTGTGCAAAAAGTGAGGCGCCGTTTCGCGCTCAAAATTTGGCCTCTGATAAAAACCGCGAACGGGCCCGCAGCAGTTCAGCGCAGCTGCCCGGCTAGCTCAGTCGGTAGAGCATGAGACTCTTAATCTCAGGGTCGTGGGTTCGAGCTCCACGTTGGGCGTATCTATTGGCTTTCTCTCAATTCCCAATTGACTCTCAGTTTCCAGCGAGTCTTTTGACCTGTGTGGCACGCACGACGTTAATTTGTTTGCCACCGCACCCCAGAGGAGCATACGTCACAGGTCTCTGTGGCGCAATCGGTTAGCGCGTTCGGCTGTTAACCGAAAGGTTGGTGGTTCAAGCCCACCCAGGGACGCAGGAAGCTTTTCGCTGCCGTTCCGCCATGTGTCCGCAAGCTTCAGAGTTTAGCACACAGGGAACCTGTTCACTAACGCAGCGTTCGTAGCCCTTTTTGAGCGCTTACAGCTTTGTCAGTTGCCTTGTGTCAAAAGAAGACAGAGGGTGGTAGGTGAAGGTTTGCATCGGCTTAAGTTTGCTGTGGCGTGTTCATGTTTTGTTTTCCGGGTGGTGGAGGCCCGTGTTCCATGGAGGTCCTGCTCAAAACCCCATCTAGGAGCACCACAAAATGCCAAGAAAATCACATTCAAATAATATAGTGTCGGAATTTGCAAACTGTATTCACGCAGCGGGACAGAACTCCATGCCTGGAACGTTTGTGGAGTTGCCTGAACTTGTAACCTATCGGGCTTTCGGACAAGAGGTCAATCGATTTGCCGCACTTCTATATGTACTAGCATCTTTGTATTTTCAGTTTGCGGTTGGAGGTTGGGTCCTCCGATTTTTGCTGGATGGCTCACTATTTGCCTTTGGTAATTAGGAGAAGTTTGCCTTCAGTGACCGCTCTCTCTCTCTTGCCACAGATGGAAACGGAACTTTAACTCCGGGCTTTTGATTGTGCATGTTATCGGCCTGCTCTGCTTGTTCAACCTGTGTTCCCCAGCAACAGGCATGGCTAAAACAAACAGAGAACACTCTAAGCCGGGGGTGTCCAAACTCTGTCCTGGAGGGCCACTGTCCTGTAGAGTTTCGCTACAACCAGCTCCAGAAGACCCGCCTGGAAGACTCTAGTCTCCCTGGTGAGACCTTGATTAGCTGGTTCAGGTGTGTTTTCATAGGGGTTGGAGCTAAGCTCTGCAGGACAAGGGCCCTCCAGGACCGAGTGTGAACGCCCCTGCTCTAAGCCTACCGCTACACTTAACCCTAACTTTACCCGCAAGAGGTTTTCCCAAGCCTGTGCAAAAAGTGAGGCGCCGTTTCGCGCGCAAAATTTGGCCTCTGATAAAAACCGCGAACGGGCCCGCGGCAGTCCAACGCAGCCGCCCGGCTAGCTCAGTCGGTAGAGCATGAGACTCTTAATCTCAGGGTCGTGGGTTCGAGCCCCACGTTGGGCGTATCTATTGGCTTTCTCTCAATTCCCAACGGGCGCTCAGTTTCCAGCGATTCTCTTGACCTGTGTGGCACGCACGGCGTTAATTTGTTTGCCACCGCACCCCAGAGGAGCATAGGTCATCGGTCTCTGTGGCGCAATCGGTTAGCGCGTTCGGCTGTTAACCGAAAGGTTGGTGGTTCAAGCCCACCCAGGGACGCAGGAAGCTCTTCGCTGCCGTTCCGCCATGTGTCCGCAAGCTTCAGAGTTTCGCACACAGGGAACCTGTTCACTAACGCAGCGTTCGTAGCCCTTTTTGAGCGCTTACAGCTTTGTCAGTTGCCTTGTGTCAAAAGAAGACAGAGGGTGGTAGGTGAAGGTTTGCATCGGCTTAAGTTTGCTGTGGCGTGTTCATGTTTTGTTTTCCGGGTGGTGGAGGCCCGTGTTCCATGGAGGTCCTGCTCAAAACCCCATCTAGGAGCACCACAAAATGCCATGAAAATCACATTCAAATAATATAGTGTCGGAATTTGCAAACTGTATTCACGCAGCGGGACAGAACTCCATGCCTAGAACGTTTGTGGAGTTGCCTGAACTTGTAACCTATCGGGCTTTCGGACAAGAGGTCAATCGATTTGCCGCACTTCTATATGTACTAGCATCTTTGTATTTTCAGTTTGCGGTTGGAGGTTGGGTCCTCCGATTTTTGCTGGATGGCTCACTATTTGCCTTTGGTAATTAGGAGAAGTTTGCCTTCAGTGACCGCTCTCTCTCTCTTGCCACAGATGGAAACGGAACTTTAACTCCGGGCTTTTGATTGTGCATGTTATCGGCCTGCTCTGCTTGTTCAACCTGTGTTCCCCAGCAACAGGCATGGCTAAAACAAACAGAGAACACTCTAAGCCAGGGGTGTCCAAACTCTGTCCTGGAGGGCCACTGTCCTGTAGAGTTTCGCTACAACCAGCTCCAGAAGACCCGCCTGGAAGACTCTAGTCTCCCTGGTGAGACCTTGATTAGCTGGTTCAGGTGTGTTTTCATAGGGGTTGGAGCTAAGCTCTGCAGGACAAGGGCCCTCCAGGACCGAGTGTGAACGCCCCTGCTCTAAGCCTACCGCTACACTTAACCCTAACTTTACCCGCAAGAGGTTTTCCCAAGCCTGTGCAAAAAGTGAGGCGTCGTTTCGCGCGCAAAATTTGGCCTCTGATAAAAACCGCGAACGGGCCCGCGGCAGTCCAACGCAGCCGCCCGGCTAGCTCAGTCGGTAGAGCATGAGACTCTTAATCTCAGGGTCGTGGGTTCGAGCCCCACGT
Source organism: Barbus barbus (assembly GCF_936440315.1). Taxonomy (NCBI): domain Eukaryota; kingdom Metazoa; phylum Chordata; class Actinopteri; order Cypriniformes; family Cyprinidae; genus Barbus; species Barbus barbus. The sequence continues at coordinate 424,688 of NC_136732.1, forward strand.
TGGGCGTGTCTATTGGCTTTCTCTCAATTCCCAACGGGCGCTCAGTTTCCAGCGATTCTCTTGACCTGTGTGGCACGCACGGCGTTAATTTGTTTGCCACCGCACCCCAGAGGAGCATAGGTCATCGGTCTCTGTGGCGCAATCGGTTAGCGTGTTCGGCTGTTAACCGAAAGGTTGGTGGTTCAAGCCCACCCAGGGACGCAGGAAGCTTTTCGCTGCCGTTCCGCCATGTGTCCGCAAGCTTCAGAGTTTAGCACACAGGGAACCTGTTCACTAACGCAGCGTTCGTAGCCCTTTTTGAGCGCTTACAGCTTTGTCAGTTGCCTTGTGTCAAAAGAAGACAGAGGGTGGTAGGTGAAGGTTTGCATCGGCTTAAGTTTGCTGTGGCGTGTTCATGTTTTGTTTTCCGGGTGGTGGAGGCCCGTGTTCCATGGAGGTCCTGCTCAAAACCCCATCTAGGAGCACCACAAAATGCCATGAAAATCACATTCAAATAATATAGTGTCGGAATTTGCAAACTGTATTCACGCAGCGGGACAGAACTCCATGCCTGGAACGTTTGTGGAGTTGCCTGAACTTGTAACCTATCGGGCTTTCGGACAAGAGGTCAATCGATTTGCCGCACTTCTATATGTACTAGCATCTTTGTATTTTCAGTTTGCGGTTGGAGGTTGGGTCCTCCGATTTTTGCTGGATGGCTCACTATTTGCCTTTGGTAATTAGGAGAAGTTTGCCTTCAGTGACCGCTCTCTCTCTCTTGCCACAGATGGAAACGGAACTTTAACTCCGGGCTTTTGATTGTGCATGTTATCGGCCTGCTCTGCTTGTTCAACCTGTGTTCCCCAGCAACAGGCATGGCTAAAACAAACAGAGAACACTCTAAGCCAGGGGTGTCCAAACTCTGTCCTGGAGGGCCACTGTCCTGTAGAGTTTCGCTACAACCAGCTCCAGAAGACCCGCCTGGAAGACTCTAGTCTCCCTGGTGAGACCTTGATTAGCTGGTTCAGGTGTGTTTTCATAGGGGTTGGAGCTAAGCTCTGCAGGACAAGGGCCCTCCAGGACCGAGTGTGAACGCCCCTGCTCTAAGCCTACCGCTACACTTAACCCTAACTTTACCCGCAAGAGGTTTTCCCAAGCTTGTGCAAAAAGTGAGGCGTCGTTTCGCGCGCAAAATTTGGCCTCTGATAAAAACCGCGAACGGGCCCGCGGCAGTCCAACGCAGCCGCCCGGCTAGCTCAGTCGGTAGAGCATGAGACTCTTAATCTCAGGGTCGTGGGTTCGAGCCCCACGTTGGGCGTGTCTATTGGCTTTCTCTCAATTCCCAACGGGCGCTCAGTTTCCAGCGATTCTCTTGACCTGTGTGGCACGCACGGCGTTAATTTGTTTGCCACCGCACCCCAGAGGAGCATAGGTCATCGGTCTCTGTGGCGCAATCGGTTAGCGTGTTCGGCTGTTAACCGAAAGGTTGGTGGTTCAAGCCCACCCAGGGACGCAGGAAGCTTTTCGCTGCCGTTCCGCCATGTGTCCGCAAGCTTCAGAGTTTAGCACACAGGGAACCTGTTCACTAACGCAGCGTTCGTAGCCCTTTTTGAGCGCTTACAGCTTTGTCAGTTGCCTTGTGTCAAAAGAAGACAGAGGGTGGTAGGTGAAGGTTTGCATCGGCTTAAGTTTGCTGTGGCGTGTTCATGTTTTGTTTTCCGGGTGGTGGAGGCCCGTGTTCCATGGAGGTCCTGCTCAAAACCCCATCTAGGAGCACCACAAAATGCCATGAAAATCACATTCAAATAATATAGTGTCGGAATTTGCAAACTGTATTCACGCAGCGGGACAGAACTCCATGCCTGGAACGTTTGTGGAGTTGCCTGAACTTGTAACCTATCGGGCTTTCGGACAAGAGGTCAATCGATTTGCCGCACTTCTATATGTACTAGCATCTTTGTATTTTCAGTTTGCGGTTGGAGGTTGGGTCCTCCGATTTTTGCTGGATGGCTCACTATTTGCCTTTGGTAATTAGGAGAAGTTTGCCTTCAGTGACCGCTCTCTCTCTCTTGCCACAGATGGAAACGGAACTTTAACTCCGGGCTTTTGATTTTGCATGTTATCGGCCTGCTCTGCTTGTTCAACCTGTGTTCCCCAGCAACAGGCATGGCTAAAACAAACAGAGAACACTCTAAGCCAGGGGTGTCCAAACTCTGTCCTGGAGGGCCACTGTCCTGTAGAGTTTCGCTACAACCAGCTCCAGAAGACCCGCCTGGAAGACTCTAGTCTCCCTAGTGAGACCTTGATTAGCTGGTTCAGGTGTGTTTTCATAGTGGTTGGAGCTAAGCTCTGCAGGACAAGGGCCCTCCAGGACCGAGTGTGAACGCCCCTGCTCTAAGCCTACCGCTACGCTTAACCCTAACTTTACCCGCAAGAGGTTTTCCCAAGCCTGTGCAAAAAGTGAGGCGCCGTTTCGCGCTCAAAATTTGGCCTCTGATAAAAACCGCGAACGGGCCCGCAGCAGTTCAACGCAGCTGCCCGGCTAGCTCAGTCGGTAGAGCATGAGACTCTTAATCTCAGGGTCGTGGGTTCGAGCTCCACGTTGGGCGTATCTATTGGCTTTCTCTCAATTCCCAATTGACTCTCAGTTTCCAGCGAGTCTTTTGACCTGTGTGGCACGCACGGCGTTAATTTGTTTGCCACCGCACCCCAGAGGAGCATATGTCACAGGTCTCTGTGGCGCAATAGGTTAGCGCGTTCGGCTGTTAACCGAAAGGTTGGTGGTTCAAGCCCACCCAGGGACGCAGGAAGCTTTTCGCTGCCGTTCCGCCATGTGTCCGCAAGCTTCAGAGTTTAGCACACAGGGAACCTTTTCACTAACGCAGCGTTCGTAGCCCTTTTTGAGCGCTTACAGCTTTGTCAGTTGCCTTGTGTCAAAAGAAGACAGAGGGTGGTAGGTGAAGGTTTGCATCGGCTCAAGTTTGCTGTTCATGTTTTGTTCCGAGCGGTGGAGGCCCGTGTTCCAGGGAGGTCCTGCTCAAAAGCCCCACTAGGAGCACCACAAAATGCCATTAAAATCCTAACTTTACCCGCAAGAGGTTTTCCCAAGCCTGTGCAAAAAGTGAGGCGCCGTTTCGCGCTCAAAATTTGGCCTCTGATAAAAACCGCGAACGGGCCCGCGGCAGTCCAACGCAGCCGCCCGGCTAGCTCAGTCGGTAGAGCATGAGACTCTTAATCTCAGGGTCGTGGGTTCGAGCCCCACGTTGGGCGTATCTATTGGCTTTCTCTCAATTCCCAACGGGCGCTCAGTATCCAGCGATTCTCTTGACCTGTGTGGCACGCACGGCGTTAATTTGTTTGCCACCGCACCCCAGAGGAGCATAGGTCATCGGTCTCTGTGGCGCAATCGGTTAGCGCGTTCGGCTGTTAACCGAAAGGTTGGTGGTTCAAGCCCACCCAGGGACGCAGGAAGCTTTTCGCTGCCGTTCCGCCATGTGTCCGCAAGCTTCAGAGTTTAGCACACAGGGAACCTGTTCACTAACGCAGCGTTCGTAGCCCTTTTTGAGCGCTTACAGCTTTGTCAGTTGCCTTGTGTCAAAAGAAGACAGAGGGTGGTAGGTGAAGGTTTGCATCGGCTCAAGTTTGCTGTTCATGTTTTGTTCCGAGCGGTGGAGGCCCGTGTTCCAGGGAGGTCCTGCTCAAAACCCCCACTAGGAGCACCACAAAATGCCATTAAAATCACATTCAAATAATATAGTGTCAGAATTTGCAAACTGTATTCACGCAGCGGGACAGAGCTGCATGCCTGGAACGTTTGTGGAGTTGCCTGAACTTGTAACCTATCGGGCTTTCGGACAAGAGGTCAATCGATTTGCCGCACTTCTATATGTACTAGCATCTTTGTATTTTCAGTTTGCGGTTGGAGGTTGGGTCCTCCGATTTTTGCTGGATGGCTCACTATTTGCCTTTGGTAATTAGGAGAAGTTTGCCTTCAGTGACCGCTCTCTCTCTCTTGCCACAGATGGAAACGGAACTTTAACTCCGGGCTTTTGATTGTGCATGTTATCGGCCTGCTCTGCTTGTTCAACCTGTGTTCCCCAGCAACAGGCATGGCTAAAACAAACAGAGAACACTCTAAGCCAGGGGTGTCCAAACTCTGTCCTGGAGGGCCACTGTCCTGTAGAGTTTCGCTACAACCAGCTCCAGAAGACCCGCCTGGAAGACTCTAGTCTCCCTGGTGAGACCTTGATTAGCTGGTTCAGGTGTGTTTTCATAGGGGTTGGAGCTAAGCTCTGCAGGACAAGGGCCCTCCAGGACCGAGTGTGAACGCCCCTGCTCTAAGCCTACCGCTACGCTTAACCCTAACTTTACCCTCAAGAGGTTTTCCCAAGCCTGTGCAAAAAGTGAGGCGCCGTTTCGCGCTCAAAATTTGGCCTCTGATAAAAACCGCGAACGGGCCCGCAGCAGTTCAGCGCAGCTGCCCGGCTAGCTCAGTCGGTAGAGCATGAGACTCTTAATCTCAGGGTCGTGGGTTCGAGCCCCACGTTGGGCGTATCTATTGGCTTTCTCTCAATTCCCAACGGGCGCTCAGTTTCCAGCGATTCTCTTGACCTGTGTGGCACGCACGGCGTTAATTTGTTTGCCACCGCACCCCAGAGGAGCATAGGTCATCGGTCTCTGTGGCGCAATCGGTTAGCGTGTTCGGCTGTTAACCGAAAGGTTGGTGGTTCAAGCCCACCCAGGGACGCAGGAAGCTTTTCGCTGCCGTTCCGCCATGTGTCCGCAAGCTTCAGAGTTTAGCACACAGGGAACCTGTTCACTAACGCAGCGTTCGTAGCCCTTTTTGAGCGCTTACAGCTTTGTCAGTTGCCTTGTGTCAAAAGAAGACAGAGGGTGGTAGGTGAAGGTTTGCATCGGCTTAAGTTTGCTGTGGCGTGTTCATGTTTTGTTTTCCGGGTGGTGGAGGCCCGTGTTCCATGGAGGTCCTGCTCAAAACCCCATCTAGGAGCACCACAAAATGCCATGAAAATCACATTCAAATAATATAGTGTCGGAATTTGCAAACTGTATTCACGCAGCGGGACAGAACTCCATGCCTGGAACGTTTGTGGAGTTGCCTGAACTTGTAACCTATCGGGCTTTCGGACAAGAGGTCAATCGATTTGCCGCACTTCTATATGTACTAGCATCTTTGTATTTTCAGTTTGCGGTTGGAGGTTGGGTCCTCCGATTTTTGCTGGATGGCTCACTATTTGCCTTTGGTAATTAGGAGAAGTTTGCCTTCAGTGACCGCTCTCTCTCTCTTGCCACAGATGGAAACGGAACTTTAACTCCGGGCTTTTGATTTTGCATGTTATCGGCCTGCTCTGCTTGTTCAACCTGTGTTCCCCAGCAACAGGCATGGCTAAAACAAACAGAGAACACTCTAAGCCAGGGGTGTCCAAACTCTGTCCTGGAGGGCCACTGTCCTGTAGAGTTTCGCTACAACCAGCTCCAGAAGACCCGCCTGGAAGACTCTAGTCTCCCTAGTGAGACCTTGATTAGCTGGTTCAGGTGTGTTTTCATAGTGGTTGGAGCTAAGCTCTGCAGGACAAGGGCCCTCCAGGACCGAGTGTGAACGCCCCTGCTCTAAGCCTACCGCTACGCTTAACCCTAACTTTACCCGCAAGAGGTTTTCCCAAGCCTGTGCAAAAAGTGAGGCGCCGTTTCGCGCTCAAAATTTGGCCTCTGATAAAAACCGCGAACGGGCCCGCAGCAGTTCAACGCAGCTGCCCGGCTAGCTCAGTCGGTAGAGCATGAGACTCTTAATCTCAGGGTCGTGGGTTCGAGCTCCACGTTGGGCGTATCTATTGGCTTTCTCTCAATTCCCAATTGACTCTCAGTTTCCAGCGAGTCTTTTGACCTGTGTGGCACGCACGGCGTTAATTTGTTTGCCACCGCACCCCAGAGGAGCATATGTCACAGGTCTCTGTGGCGCAATAGGTTAGCGCGTTCGGCTGTTAACCGAAAGGTTGGTGGTTCAAGCCCACCCAGGGACGCAGGAAGCTTTTCGCTGCCGTTCCGCCATGTGTCCGCAAGCTTCAGAGTTTAGCACACAGGGAACCTTTTCACTAACGCAGCGTTCGTAGCCCTTTTTGAGCGCTTACAGCTTTGTCAGTTGCCTTGTGTCAAAAGAAGACAGAGGGTGGTAGGTGAAGGTTTGCATCGGCTCAAGTTTGCTGTTCATGTTTTGTTCCGAGCGGTGGAGGCCCGTGTTCCAGGGAGGTCCTGCTCAAAAGCCCCACTAGGAGCACCACAAAATGCCATTAAAATCCTAACTTTACCCGCAAGAGGTTTTCCCAAGCCTGTGCAAAAAGTGAGGCGCCGTTTCGCGCTCAAAATTTGGCCTCTGATAAAAACCGCGAACGGGCCCGCGGCAGTCCAACGCAGCCGCCCGGCTAGCTCAGTCGGTAGAGCATGAGACTCTTAATCTCAGGGTCGTGGGTTCGAGCCCCACGTTGGGCGTATCTATTGGCTTTCTCTCAATTCCCAACGGGCGCTCAGTATCCAGCGATTCTCTTGACCTGTGTGGCACGCACGGCGTTAATTTGTTTGCCACCGCACCCCAGAGGAGCATAGGTCATCGGTCTCTGTGGCGCAATCGGTTAGCGCGTTCGGCTGTTAACCGAAAGGTTGGTGGTTCAAGCCCACCCAGGGACGCAGGAAGCTTTTCGCTGCCGTTCCGCCATGTGTCCGCAAGCTTCAGAGTTTAGCACACAGGGAACCTGTTCACTAACGCAGCGTTCGTAGCCCTTTTTGAGCGCTTACAGCTTTGTCAGTTGCCTTGTGTCAAAAGAAGACAGAGGGTGGTAGGTGAAGGTTTGCATCGGCTCAAGTTTGCTGTTCATGTTTTGTTCCGAGCGGTGGAGGCCCGTGTTCCAGGGAGGTCCTGCTCAAAACCCCCACTAGGAGCACCACAAAATGCCATTAAAATCACATTCAAATAATATAGTGTCAGAATTTGCAAACTGTATTCACGCAGCGGGACAGAGCTGCATGCCTGGAACGTTTGTGGAGTTGCCTGAACTTGTAACCTATCGGGCTTTCGGACAAGAGGTCAATCGATTTGCCGCACTTCTATATGTACTAGCATCTTTGTATTTTCAGTTTGCGGTTGGAGGTTGGGTCCTCCGATTTTTGCTGGATGGCTCACTATTTGCCTTTGGTAATTAGGAGAAGTTTGCCTTCAGTGACCGCTCTCTCTCTCTTGCCACAGATGGAAACGGAACTTTAACTCCGGGCTTTTGATTGTGCATGTTATCGGCCTGCTCTGCTTGTTCAACCTGTGTTCCCCAGCAACAGGCATGGCTAAAACAAACAGAGAACACTCTAAGCCAGGGGTGTCCAAACTCTGTCCTGGAGGGCCACTGTCCTGTAGAGTTTCGCTACAACCAGCTCCAGAAGACCCGCCTGGAAGACTCTAGTCTCCCTGGTGAGACCTTGATTAGCTGGTTCAGGTGTGTTTTCATAGGGGTTGGAGCTAAGCTCTGCAGGACAAGGGCCCTCCAGGACCGAGTGTGAACGCCCCTGCTCTAAGCCTACCGCTACGCTTAACCCTAACTTTACCCTCAAGAGGTTTTCCCAAGCCTGTGCAAAAAGTGAGGCGCCGTTTCGCGCTCAAAATTTGGCCTCTGATAAAAACCGCGAACGGGCCCGCAGCAGTTCAGCGCAGCTGCCCGGCTAGCTCAGTCGGTAGAGCATGAGACTCTTAATCTCAGGGTCGTGGGTTCGAGCCCCACGTTGGGCGTATCTATTGGCTTTCTCTCAATTCCCAACGGGCGCTCAGTTTCCAGCGATTCTCTTGACCTGTGTGGCACGCACGGCGTTAATTTGTTTGCCACCGCACCCCAGAGGAGCATAGGTCATCGGTCTCTGTGGCGCAATCGGTTAGCGTGTTCGGCTGTTAACCGAAAGGTTGGTGGTTCAAGCCCACCCAGGGACGCAGGAAGCTTTTCGCTGCCGTTCCGCCATGTGTCCGCAAGCTTCAGAGTTTAGCACACAGGGAACCTGTTCACTAACGCAGCGTTCGTAGCCCTTTTTGAGCGCTTACAGCTTTGTCAGTTGCCTTGTGTCAAAAGAAGACAGAGGGTGGTAGGTGAAGGTTTGCATCGGCTTAAGTTTGCTGTGGCGTGTTCATGTTTTGTTTTCCGGGTGGTGGAGGCCCGTGTTCCATGGAGGTCCTGCTCAAAACCCCATCTAGGAGCACCACAAAATGCCATGAAAATCACATTCAAATAATATAGTGTCGGAATTTGCAAACTGTATTCACGCAGCGGGACAGAACTCCATGCCTGGAACGTTTGTGGAGTTGCCTGAACTTGTAACCTATCGGGCTTTCGGACAAGAGGTCAATCGATTTGCCGCACTTCTATATGTACTAGCATCTTTGTATTTTCAGTTTGCGGTTGGAGGTTGGGTCCTCCGATTTTTGCTGGATGGCTCACTATTTGCCTTTGGTAATTAGGAGAAGTTTGCCTTCAGTGACCGCTCTCTCTCTCTTGCCACAGATGGAAACGGAACTTTAACTCCGGGCTTTTGATTGTGCATGTTATCGGCCTGCTCTGCTTGTTCAACCTGTGTTCCCCAGCAACAGGCATGGCTAAAACAAACAGAGAACACTCTAAGCCAGGGGTGTCCAAACTCTGTCCTGGAGGGCCACTGTCCTGTAGAGTTTCGCTACAACCAGCTCCAGAAGACCCGCCTGGAAGACTCTAGTCTCCCTAGTGAGACCTTGATTAGCTGGTTCAGGTGTGTTTTCATAGTGGTTGGAGCTAAGCTCTGCAGGACAAGGGCCCTCCAGGACCGAGTGTGAACGCCCCTGCTCTAAGCCTACCGCTACGCTTAACCCTAACTTTACCCGCAAGAGGTTTTCCCAAGCCTGTGCAAAAAGTGAGGCGCCGTTTCGCGCTCAAAATTTGGCCTCTGATAAAAACCGCGAACGGGCCCGCAGCAGTTCAACGCAGCTGCCCGGCTAGCTCAGTCGGTAGAGCATGAGACTCTTAATCTCAGGGTCGTGGGTTCGAGCTCCACGTTGGGCGTATCTATTGGCTTTCTCTCAATTCCCAATTGACTCTCAGTTTCCAGCGAGTCTTTTGACCTGTGTGGCACGCACGGCGTTAATTTGTTTGCCACCGCACCCCAGAGGAGCATATGTCACAGGTCTCTGTGGCGCAATAGGTTAGCGCGTTCGGCTGTTAACCGAAAGGTTGGTGGTTCAAGCCCACCCAGGGACGCAGGAAGCTTTTCGCTGCCGTTCCGCCATGTGTCCGCAAGCTTCAGAGTTTAGCACACAGGGAACCTGTTCACTAACGCAGCGTTCGTAGCCCTTTTTGAGCGCTTACAGCTTTGTCAGTTGCCTTGTGTCAAAAGAAGACAGAGGGTGGTAGGTGAAGGTTTGCATCGGCTTAAGTTTGCTGTGGCGTGTTCATGTTTTGTTTTCCGGGTGGTGGAGGCCCGTGTTCCATGGAGGTCCTGCTCAAAACCCCATCTAGGAGCACCACAAAATGCCATGAAAATCACATTCAAATAATATAGTGTCGGAATTTGCAAACTGTATTCACGCAGCGGGACAGAACTCCATGCCTGGAACGTTTGTGGAGTTGCCTGAACTTGTAACCTATCGGGCTTTCGGACAAGAGGTCAATCGATTTGCCGCACTTCTATATGTACTAGCATCTTTGTATTTTCAGTTTGCGGTTGGAGGTTGGGTCCTCCGATTTTTGCTGGATGGCTCACTATTTGCCTTTGGTAATTAGGAGAAGTTTGCCTTCAGTGACCGCTCTCTCTCTCTTGCCACAGATGGAAACGGAACTTTAACTCCGGGCTTTTGATTTTGCATGTTATCGGCCTGCTCTGCTTGTTCAACCTGTGTTCCCCAGCAACAGGCATGGCTAAAACAAACAGAGAACACTCTAAGCCAGGGGTGTCCAAACTCTGTCCTGGAGGGCCACTGTCCTGTAGAGTTTCGCTACAACCAGCTCCAGAAGACCCGCCTGGAAGACTCTAGTCTCCCTAGTGAGACCTTGATTAGCTGGTTCAGGTGTGTTTTCATAGTGGTTGGAGCTAAGCTCTGCAGGACAAGGGCCCTCCAGGACCGAGTGTGAACGCCCCTGCTCTAAGCCTACCGCTACGCTTAACCCTAACTTTACCCGCAAGAGGTTTTCCCAAGCCTGTGCAAAAAGTGAGGCGCCGTTTCGCGCTCAAAATTTGGCCTCTGATAAAAACCGCGAACGGGCCCGCAGCAGTTCAACGCAGCTGCCCGGCTAGCTCAGTCGGTAGAGCATGAGACTCTTAATCTCAGGGTCGTGGGTTCGAGCTCCACGTTGGGCGTATCTATTGGCTTTCTCTCAATTCCCAATTGACTCTCAGTTTCCAGCGAGTCTTTTGACCTGTGTGGCACGCACGGCGTTAATTTGTTTGCCACCGCACCCCAGAGGAGCATATGTCACAGGTCTCTGTGGCGCCACTTGGAGCAGGATCGTCTGTCTCCGGCCGTCTCCTCGTCCAATCATAGAGCGTTCTCTCCATTGTGAGAATGGACGAGAGCCAATCATCGAGCGTTCTCTCCATTGTGAGAATGGACGAGAGCCAATCATCGAGCGTTCTCTCCATTGTGAGAATGGACGAGAACCAATCATCGAGTGTTCGCTCCATTGTGAGAATGGACGAGAGCCAATCAGTCTCCTTTGTGAGAATGGACGCGAGCCAATCGCGTTGCAGAACGAGAATGGACGCAGCCACTCAGCGTGCTCCATTCAGAGTCAGAAAAAAAAACAGCGCAGCAGAATAACGGATAACTCAGCAAAGTAAGTAATAAATGTTTTTTTCCTCTCTGTTTTCTGTGTTCTGAACTGGTAATTCGTTACGTTTTCGTCCGTCATTCATCAGTTTTTTGCATTTATAAACCGCGACTTGATAACGATTTATAACGACTTGCCCATAATAAACACCATTTGCCTTTAGTCGTAAGTTACTTATTAAACTCCTATTAGTCGTTTTGAATGGTGAAAAAAGTGTTACATCTGTAGCTGTAACTTAGTCATTCCTTATGAAATTCACCATGGTTTTACTATAGTGAAGTGTAGTAACGTTAACCGTGTTGTGTTTTCGGCAGATCGATTACAACTGTGTAAACACAGTCTATCTACAAATAAAAGTCTGAATGAAAAAAAACAACAACAACAACTTTATACTTGTAGATATAGTCGTTTACTATGGTTTTACTATAGTGAAAGTGTAACAACGTTTTTTTTTTTTTTTTGTCATATCAGTTTTCAACTGTATAAACACAGTTTTGCTATAAATAAAAATATGAATGAAAAAAAAACAACGTGATGCATGTAGATATAATCATTTACCATGATTTTACTATAGTGAAAGTGTAGTAACCATGTTTTAGTGAAAGTGTAGTAACCATGTTTTGTTTTCATGACTTACAATCTAACATATCAAACACCATTTGCCTGTGATTTTTCATATTAAACACCATTTAGTCTTTTTGAAGTTCACTTACTTTGGATGAAAGACAATGTAAAGTTGTAGACATACTAATTTCTTATGAAAATATAATGTTTTGTGTTTGCAGATCGATTACTATTTGTATAAACACAGATACAAGTCCTACAAATAATAATTTCAATGAAAAAGCAATGTAAAAACAATGTAATAGTTGTTGATATAGACATCCCTTTCAAAAAATAACCATGGTTTTACTATACAGAAGTGTAGTTATTGTGTTCTTTTTTTCCAGATTGATTACCATGTTTAACCACAGTTTTTACCTAATTTAAAAATGCATTTAATTTTTTGGGGGAGGATAACACTTTATTTTACATTGTCATTATTACACGCTATATGTAGTTACTATAGAAATAGATAAAATGAGACAAGAGCTGATAAAATGTAAAAACTGTAACTTGAATTCAATGTAAGTCGCTTTGGATAAAAGTCTCTGCTGAATGCATAAATGTAAATGTAAATAACAGTAAATTATGCATAATTGGATGCAACTAACCATAAACCAAAGCAAACACTAATCTTACCCCTACAGTAAGTGCATGTAGTAATTTAATATTCAAATGCCTACATGTATAATTGAAGTGCAACAATAAAGTGTAACCTTGTTTTGCTTTATTTGTAGTAAAATAATATTTAATTGTTGTAATGGGTGCTATTATTTAGTTACTTTGAATATATATAATTGTATCATTAAAAACATCTGTGTAGTTGGCCAGTACTGGCAAAAATGAACATTATTTCCATATTATGTTCAGATGAGCACCAAGCCAAAGAGCCACAAGGCCATGGGTGATGGCGAGTGGATGGCCAGGTTGAGGGCTTTTGCCAGCTCTGGGGTTTGGCCTTCTGGAGGAGGCAATAGACCAGCACCACGGCAGCGGAAGTGGTACGACCTCTACCAGAAGGTAAAGTTACCAGAATCTTATTATATAATATGTAGTATGCAGGTCACAATGGTGCAGACCATTTCAGTAAACAGTAAAATTCTTATTTTTCAGATTGAGAAATGCCCCCTGCAGGCTCATGGGCAGACCACCCTCTTTGGTGGCTCCACAGCTTGCAGTTGTGGATTCCACACCACCAAGGTGATCTATTTAAAAATGACATAATATTGCATCACATATCACAATGCTGTTGTGCTGTTTCACTACATCTTATGCTCTTCTGCTGTTGTTTTCACAGCCTGCCACTGTTACTTCAACACAGGCCACTGCTGCACCTCCACAGTCTGAGGCTTCAGACTCGGCTCCTGCCCCACGGTCATTCCTGAGGCCCCCTCCTTCTTTATCAATGGTGAATATTGTCTTTGTAATTAATGTGTACTTCGAATCATTTTGAATTTGTTTGACATGAATATACAGCCCACCAAGGTCAGAATGATTCTAGCATACTCCTGCAGACTGATCAGACAAGCCATTCACATTTTTACATACACACACACACACACAAAGAACATTATAGACTCCAAGTAAAAGACAAAAAAGGAAAATATAATGTATGCAACTTGCATCTCCTTGCATCATGCTTTGTTTCTCTTTTTAGTTCACTAAATCACGGTTTGGTGGGTCACAGTTGGCTTCACTAAAGCCGAATTTAGTAGATAGGAGGACCCCCAGCCCTTCTCCATCCTCTGTGAGGACCCCCAGCCCTTCTCCTCCCAGCCCCTCGCCTTCTCCATCCTCACACCTCTCTGTGAGGACCCCCAGCCCCTCTCCATCCTCTGTGAGGACACCAATTGTGGCCTCTGTGAGGACCCCCAGCCCTTCTCCATCCTCTGTGAGGACCCCCAGCCCCTCTCCATCCTCTGTGAGGACACCAACTGTGGCCTCTGTGAGGACCCCCAGCCCTTCTCCATCCTCTGTGAGGACCCCCAGCCCATCCCCATCCTCTGGGAGGACTCCATGTATGGCCTCTGTGAGGACCCCCAGCCCTTCTCCATCCTCTGTGAGGACACCAACTGTGGCTGCTGGGAGGACCCCGAGCCCAGCCCCATCCTCATTGCAGACCCACATTCCTGCTCCATTCTCTGTGAGTATATTAGCACCAATTTATTGGACAGACTGTGGTGTATATTAGTGCAGCCTATATTTATGCAAAAATCTAATTGTCATCCAAACAGGAGGAGCCTGGAAGAGTCCAGCAAGCCCCTGCTGAGGCCTCAGCTTCATTCTGGCTGCCAGGTGAATTAGGCAAGACCATCCCTGTGCAGGACCAGGGGTGGATTGCCAACACCTTATTTCACTCTGGCAAGCTGCGACCAGATTTGAAGCTGTGGTATGAGCCTCCCGTCCCGGCCCTCATTTACCACCAGACACCAACACCTGACCGGTTCTTCACCCATCGGCTGATGGTGTGGATGCCCTACCACCTGTGGAAGGTGAAGGTTTTCTGTCCTTGTGGCAAGAACCTGACGGGTTATGGTGTCCACAAGAGGGCCAGGAAGGTCCTGGACATCGACAGGTACTACCTGATGGTAACAGAGACACTCAGGTGCACTGTGTGTTCTCTGAACTATCTGTCAACAAGCCAGACTGTCCGGGACCAGCTTGACCTGCCGCACCAGAAAATGTTCCGGCTGATCCTGACCCGCAAGTGAGTAAAGTAGTCTAAAGATGGTTATTGTGAAGACTTAAACCACTGAAATGTCCCCCCTAATGAACATGTAAATAATCACAGCAACAATGTGCTTTTCAGGTATGCCTGTGACATTCGTGTTATTAGGCTGCTTCGGGACCGGACACTGGGCAACAGTCCAGCTCGATTGGTGCGGCAGTTGAAAGAGAACCATGGGGAGGAATGGCTGAATCGGTTGGCACACTATCTTGGGGAGTGTGCTGACTTTGTCAATCGACCCAGCCTCAATACGGTGGTCTGCCAGGAGCCTCCAGAGCCAATCGACATCCCCACCAGTCGTTGGCTGCTGTCAGTATACGGTAGGGATATCCTCTCCAGAATTGGACATATAAAGGCCAGCATCACATCCATCTTTGGCAATATCTTAAAGATGGATTCCACAAAAAAGGTAAAAATTTTTTTGACTCTGTTACGCTCTGTAATGTTCATAAATACCATCAGATAGACATTCATATTATTGTCATTGCAAACGTTACATGACAAATGTTTACAAATATTACATTTGTAAATTCCAGATCACAAAGAAGCTGGCTGGCCATGGACGGGGGACAGCACTCTGGGTAACCTCCATTGGAAATGAGGTTGGCCAGATAGTGACCAGTGTGCTGTCAGTGCAAGAGGGGCCGGGACTGGACAGGATGGTGGCCGGTGTAATGGAGCGGTACCGCAAGGCTGCCATTCCACCCCCAGTGCTGCTTTATGTTGACTGTGGCTGCTGCGTGAGTGAGGGAGCAACAAGCAAGCTGCAGACCAGGTTCGGGGAGTGGCCAGACCTTCACATAAGACTGGACATCTGGCACTTTATGAGGAGGATGGCCGTGGGCTGCACCACCGATGCCCATCCCCTCTACCCCACTTTAATGGGATGCTTGTCTGCCTGCATCTTTGAGTGGGATGCTGGAGACCTCTGCCTGTTGCGGCAGGCAAAGAGGAAACAGCTGATGCAGGAGGGTGTGCCAGCTCTTACTGACATCCTGGTGGACAGGAGCATCAGTAAAAAGGAGCTGAGCCTTTACTGCCGCAGGAGGACACAAGGTGAGGAGGCCACCATACGCCTCATTGAAAGGCTGCTGCAGGAGCTGAGAGGGGCAAATGGGAGGGACCTTATGGGTGTGCCTCTGCTGGATGAGGTGCGCATGGAGCACATCTGGCGTGTGCAGAAACGCCACGTCAGGTGTATCCAGGACGTGCCGGGTGTGCCTCTCTACACTGAGGTAGGCACCACCACAAAGGCAGGGGTCACCCTGACCAGGTACCGCTGTGCCAGAGGCTCCACATCCCTGGAGTCTTTCCACTGCCACCTAAACAGGTTCATTCCAGGTTGGTGTCTCACATGTATGATGTTTTAAATAATTTCAATTTATGTTATTCAGATTGAAAGGCTTGTCATTTTTATTGGTATATATATATATATATATATTTCTTCTTCTAGGAACCAGTGCAAATGCACTGAACTTTCAGCTGTACCTGCTGGAAGGTTTGAATAGGTGGAATCAGGATCGGGCAGCTGCATCAGTGACCAGCAAGCCAGCGTCCCTTCTCACCTACTCCGGGGATATGGCCCACTGCGTCAACACCAACAGCCTGAAGGTGTTTGGTCGGCCTTTTGTGCCAACTTTCAGGCCACCAGGCAGATACACTGGTATGTCATCTCCTTATCTGGTTACATAATACTTTTGGTTTGTGGGTTCTGAGTCTTTCCTTTTATCATGCTCATCACCAAACCCAACCATGGAAGTCTGATTAAAGTTGCATTCTATCTGTATGGAATGCTTGAATTAGAATTAGTCATGTGTGTACAGTATTCGTCACACGTTTGAACACATTACTGTTTTTAATGTTTTTGAAAGAAGTGTCTTATGCTCATTAAGGCTTATTTAATCAAAAATATCAATATATATCTAATAATATAATAATTATATATTATTATAAAATATATATATATATCAAACAGAAATATCATTTGTGCTGCCTAATCTATCTATCTATCCATCCATCCATCCATCCCTCTCTCTCTCTCTCTCTCTCTCTCTATATATATATATATATATATATATATATTTGATTTTTGTTTTTAAACTATGATACGTTTTTCAGGATTCATTGATGAATAAAAAGTTAAGAACAACAGCATTTATCTAACATCCTTGCTGAATAACAGTATTAATTTCTTAAAAAAAAAAAAAGAACGAAAAAACTGACTAACCTTTGAACAGTAATGCAGGCCTATATTGTTACGGACGATTTTCTATTTGATAGCTAATGCTGTTCTTTATTTAACTTTTTATTTATCAATAAATCCTGAAAAAAGTATCACATATTATATAAAAACAGAAATTAAGCAGCACAACTGTTTCCAACTTTGGTAATAAATCAGCAAATTAGAATGATTTCTGAAGGATCATGTGACACTGAGGACTGGAGTAATGATGCTTAAAATTCAGCTTTGATCACAGAATTAATTCCATTTTAAGGTATATTAAAATAGAAAAGTTATTTTAAACTATAATAACATTTCTCAATATTTCTGTTGTTTTCTTTATGTTTTTATAAAATAAATGCAGGATTGATGAGCGTAAGAATGTGTCCAAATTTTTGACTGGTCCTGTATGTGTGTGTATGTGTCCTTTTATTTATTTTTTCATAGGAGAGCTGCTTGGTGTTGACTACCTGCTGAGTCAGACTGGACAGCCCCTGGTAGTGGACCCCGACTCAGAAGAGACAGAGAACATGCTGGAGGATGTGGATGAGGGCGAGGATGAAGAAGACGAGGGCTTCGGGGAAGACCAAACACATGATATTACTGTGTCAAGTCTTACCGATGACCCAAGCTTCTCTGCCTCCTCCATTCAGCCTGCTGCCACCTCCACTCTGGCTGCTGCCTCCTCCATCCAGCCTGCTGCCTCCTCCATCCAGCCTGGTGCCCCCTCTGCCCAGCCTGGTGCCCCCTCTGCCCAGCCTGCTGCCTCTTCCATCCAGCCTGCTGCCTCCTCCATCCAGCCTGGTGCCCCCTCTGCCCAGCCTGCTGCCTCCTCCACCCAGCCTGTTGCCTCCTCCATCCAGCCTGCTGCCTCCTCCATCCAGCCTGTTGCCTCCTCCACATTGGCTGCTGCTTCCTCCATCCAGCCTGCGTCCTCATTCACCTTGGCTGCTAGCTCCTCCACGCCAGGTGCATCAGCATCTCCTGACGAGTCTGTGGTATGTAATTCTGAAGTTGACGCTTGTCAATAAAAAAAGACATATAGAAATATGTATATATGTTTTTTGTGTCACTTAACTGTCCTCATAATTTTGCTCATTTCTCTTTTTTTTCAGGCTTTGGATAGTGCTGGTGTGCCAGGCATGGACAGAGTCGACAGCCTGGCAGAGTATCTGGTGGAGCTAAGGAATCAGCCCTCTCTGGCCCTCACCAACCAGCAGGTCAGGAACATTCAAGTTTCTCTACTTTCCCTGCTTCACTTGTCATATGTTAACACTTGCACATGTTTTGTTTTCTCATTTGCCATGTATTAAATGCTCTCTCTGCTTAGGTGAGCAATATAGTTGCTCTTTGGCAGAACCTGCTGGACTATGATAAGCAGAGGGTGGTGTTTGCTGCCAGACACCAGAGCAGACTGGACACAGGGAGGTTCAGATCCCCCAAGAAGAGGCAGGAGTTCACTCCAGGGGTGGAGAGTGTGAAGAGGCACGCACTTACCACCACTGCCCCACTTGCCCAGTGGCCAGATTGTTGTCGCCTGATAGAGACCATTTTTGTCAAGCTCTGTGCCATCCATAGGAGTCCTAAGAAGAAGGGGATTGGCACAGTGTCTAAATGGGTCCTCATCTTGGAGGACTACAGGAAAATCAGGCGGCGCATTCTGGCCAATGCTGCTGTTATGCAGCAGACCACCCTGCAGCTGGTGGATGTGAGCCACACCACACTGGTTCAGTGGCACAACAGGACAGTGAAAAGGCAGGACAGTGCAGTACTGATGCAAGGGCTGCAACTGCCTAGCCGCTTGTCTGTGGCAGCTGACCCTCTACTCCCTGCCAATGTGCGCCCCCCATCTAAACCCCCCCAACCAGGCCCAGCTCACCAGTACCACCTGCCCAGTAGCACCGTGGGCCAGGCACAGCTGAAAAGGAAGAGGAACATTGCTTCAGCCCCAGTGGTTTTGTCACCGCCAGCTGAGAAACCTCAAACCCAGCGGCAACTCCTCCCTGCTCCACCCACAGGTGCTCAACTGGTGATGTTGACACCAACGGCCTCACAGGGACTAACAGGGCCTGTCCTACTTGCTGCTCCACAGGCTCTCAGTGTCAGCCTCTCCTCTGCCCCTTCTGCTCCTGTTGCTGCACCGGTTCGAAAACTGACTCGCAAAGTACAGCACAACACGTGTAAAAAATGCGGGCAGTTCAGGACAGCGGAGACTGGGCATAGCCAATACAAGGGCATTATATACTGCCCCTCTGTAGAGACAGTACCAAAGGAGCAGTGGTTGGAGGATATAAAAAAAACGAGATAAAAAAAAAAAAAAAAACCTGATATTTGATCTGAAGTTTTATTTATGTGCATAGTTTTTTTTTATTTTTTATTATTATTTTATTTTTATTTATTTTTTTGCACAAGAGAAATGGGAACTTAAGTTTTATTTATGTTTAAAGAATGCACAAGAGCCATGGACATTGGAAAGTTTTATTTATGTGTATAGTTTTGTTTTCTGTTCTTTTGCACTTGCAAAGAATGCACAAGAGCCATGGACATTGGAAAGTTTTATTTATGTGTATAGTTTTGTTTTCTGTTCTTTTGCACTTGCAAAGAATAGTAATAGTAAATAGTATTGTTCTGTGCTTTCTGTTATTTTGCACTCACAAAGACTAAACAAGAGCCATGGACATTTTTAAGTTTTATTTATGTGTATTGGTCTGTGCTTTCTGTTCGTTTGCATTTGTAATGAATGCACAAGAGCCATGGACAATGGAAAGGAGTATTTATGTGTATTTTTCTTTTTCTGTTCTGTTGCATATGCAACATAATAACTAAAATAATAAAAATGTGAATGAGTCAAGGAATTAATGAATAATTGGCCATGACTGATTGAAAAAATAAAAGTTTTGTCATGATTAAAATAACTCTCTTTTTTGTATGTTTTAATTTTCTACAGTATCATTCAAAGGTTATAGGCACTATAAAATTTAAATTGTTTAGAAATTTGAGGATTCTTTCAGAAATAAATGGACTATTTTTAATATAATTTTTATAAAATAATTGCAGCTAATATATTTAAACTAAAAGTGCAACTGTGAATAAGATATCAACTATCAGTAATATAGAATTAATAAAATGTTCATTTGTCATTTCAGAAATAATTTAATTAATGTGGGCATCATTTATGTGATTTTTACTGATGAAAAACAGTGAATTACAGCATTAAGTAACAACGTTAATTTCTGGCAACAGTGGGATTCGAACCGGCAACCTTGTGATCAACCTTTTTCCCATATAAATGAATAGGAAAACATTTAAAAAAAAGTTTTAAAAATAATTTATTGTAAACATACACTTCCAAAAGCATGGATTTGGAGCACAAAGGGATTAAAGTCCCTTTCTTCACTTCTCTCCTCATTTTTTTCCCTTTTTTCTCTCTTTTTTCCCTTCTTTTCTCTTCTCCCCCTTCTTCCCCCTCCCTTCCATTTCTTCCCCTCCCTTAACAGACTATTGTTCCCCAGCTTTGGCGCAATAGGTTAGCGCGTTCGGCTGTTAACCGAAAGGTTGGTGGTTCAAGCCCACCCAGGGACGCAGGAAGCTTTTCGCTGCCGTTCCGCCATGTGTCCGCAAGCTTCAGAGTTTAGCACACAGGGAACCTTTTCACTAACGCAGCGTTCGTAGCCCTTTTTGAGCGCTTACAGCTTTGTCAGTTGCCTTGTGTCAAAAGAAGACAGAGGGTGGTAGGTGAAGGTTTGCATCGGCTCAAGTTTGCTGTTCATGTTTTGTTCCGAGCGGTGGAGGCCCGTGTTCCAGGGAGGTCCTGCTCAAAAGCCCCACTAGGAGCACCACAAAATGCCATTAAAATCCTAACTTTACCCGCAAGAGGTTTTCCCAAGCCTGTGCAAAAAGTGAGGCGCCGTTTCACGCTCAAAATTTGGCCTCTGATAAAAACCGCGAACGGGCCCGCGGCAGTCCAACGCAGCCGCCCGGCTAGCTCAGTCGGTAGAGCATGAGACTCTTAATCTCAGGGTCGTGGGTTCGAGCCCCACGTTGGGCGTATCTATTGGCTTTCTCTCAATTCCCAACGGGCGCTCAGTTTCCAGCGATTCTCTTGACCTGTGTGGCACGCACGGCGTTAATTTGTTTGCCACCGCACCCCAGAGGAGCATAGGTCATCGGTCTCTGTGGCGCAATCGGTTAGCGCGTTCGGCTGTTAACCGAAAGGTTGGTGGTTCAAGCCCACCCAGGGACGCAGGAAGCTTTTCGCTGCCGTTCCGCCATGTGTCCGCAAGCTTCAGAGTTTAGCACACAGGGAACCTGTTCACTAACGCAGCGTTCGTAGCCGTTTTTGAGCGCTTACAGCTTTGTCAGTTGCCTTGTGTCAAAAGAAGACAGAGGGTGGTAGGTGAAGGTTTGCATCGGCTCAAGTTTGCTGTTCATGTTTTGTTCCGAGCGGTGGAGGCCCGTGTTCCAGGGAGGTCCTGCTCAAAACCCCCACTAGGAGCACCACAAAATGCCATTAAAATCACATTCAAATAATATAGTGTCAGAATTTGCAAACTGTATTCACGCAGCGGGACAGAGCTGCATGCCTGGAACGTTTGTGGAGTTGCCTGAACTTGTAACCTATCGGGCTTTCGGACAAGAGGTCAATCGATTTGCCGCACTTCTATATGTACTAGCATCTTTGTATTTTCAGTTTGCGGTTGGAGGTTGGGTCCTCCGATTTTTGCTGGATGGCTCACTATTTGCCTTTGGTAATTAGGAGAAGTTTGCCTTCAGTGACCGCTCTCTCTCTCTTGCCACAGATGGAAACGGAACTTTAACTCCGGGCTTTTGATTGTGCATGTTATCGGCCTGCTCTGCTTGTTCAACCTGTGTTCCCCAGCAACAGGCATGGCTAAAACAAACAGAGAACACTCTAAGCCAGGGGTGTCCAAACTCTGTCCTGGAGGGCCACTGTCCTGTAGAGTTTCGCTACAACCAGCTCCAGAAGACCCGCCTGGAAGACTCTAGTCTCCCTGGTGAGACCTTGATTAGCTGGTTCAGGTGTGTTTTCATAGGGGTTGGAGCTAAGCTCTGCAGGACAAGGGCCCTCCAGGACCGAGTGTGAACGCCCCTGCTCTAAGCCTACCGCTACGCTTAACCCTAACTTTACCCTCAAGAGGTTTTCCCAAGCCTGTGCAAAAAGTGAGGCGCCGTTTCGCGCTCAAAATTTGGCCTCTGATAAAAACCGCGAACGGGCCCGCAGCAGTTCAGCGCAGCTGCCCGGCTAGCTCAGTCGGTAGAGCATGAGACTCTTAATCTCAGGGTCGTGGGTTCGAGCTCCACGTTGGGCGTATCTATTGGCTTTCTCTCAATTCCCAATTGACTCTCAGTTTCCAGCGAGTCTTTTGACCTGTGTGGCACGCACGACGTTAATTTGTTTGCCACCGCACCCCAGAGGAGCGTACGTCACAGGTCTCTGTGGCGCAATCGGTTAGCGCGTTCGGCTGTTAACCGAAAGGTTGGTGGTTCAAGCCCACCCAGTAACGCAGGAAGCTTTTCGCTGCCGTTCCGCCATGTGTCCGCAAGCTTCAGAGTTTAGCACACAGGGAACCTGTTCACTAACGCAGCGTTCGTAGCCCTTTTTGAGCGCTTACAGCTTTGTCAGTTGCCTTGTGTCAAAAGAAGACAGAGGGTGGTAGGTGAAGGTTTGCATCGGCTTAAGTTTGCTGTGGCGTGTTCATGTTTTGTTTTCCGGGTGGTGGAGGCCCGTGTTCCATGGAGGTCCTGCTCAAAACCCCATCTAGGAGCACCACAAAATGCCATGAAAATCACATTCAAATAATATAGTGTCGGAATTTGCAAACTGTATTCACGCAGCGGGACAGAACTCCATGCCTGGAACGTTTGTGGAGTTGCCTGAACTTGTAACCTATCGGGCTTTCGGACAAGAGGTCAATCGATTTGCCGCACTTCTATATGTACTAGCATCTTTGTATTTTCAGTTTGCGGTTGGAGGTTGGGTCCTCCGATTTTTGCTGGATGGCTCACTATTTGCCTTTGGTAATTAGGAGAAGTTTGCCTTCAGTGACCGCTCTCTCTCTCTTGCCACAGATGGAAACGTAACTTTATCTCCGGGCTTTTGATTTTGCATGTTATCGGCCTGCTCTGCTTGTTCAACCTGTGTTCCCCAGCAACAGGCATGGCTAAAACAAACAGAGAACACTCTAAGCCAGGGGTGTCCAAACTCTGTCCTGGAGGGCCACTGTCCTGTAGAGTTTCGCTACAACCAGCTCCAGAAGACCCGCCTGGAAGACTCTAGTCTCCCTAGTGAGACCTTGATTAGCTGGTTCAGGTGTGTTTTCATAGTGGTTGGAGCTAAGCTCTGCAGGACAAGGGCCCTCCAGGACCGAGTGTGAACGCCCCTGCTCTAAGCCTACCGCTACGCTTAACCCTAACTTTACCCGCAAGAGGTTTTCCCAAGCCTGTGCAAAAAGTGAGGCGCCGTTTCGCGCTCAAAATTTGGCCTCTGATAAAAACCGCGAACGGGCCCGCAGCAGTTCAACGCAGCTGCCCGGCTAGCTCAGTCGGTAGAGCATGAGACTCTTAATCTCAGGGTCGTGGGTTCGAGCTCCACGTTGGGCGTATCTATTGGCTTTCTCTCAATTCCCAATTGACTCTCAGTTTCCAGCGAGTCTTTTGACCTGTGTGGCACGCACGGCGTTAATTTGTTTGCCACCGCACCCCAGAGGAGCATATGTCACAGGTCTCTGTGGCGCAATAGGTTAGCGAGTTCGGCTGTTAACCGAAAGGTTGGTGGTTCAAGCCCACCCAGGGACGCAGGAAGCTTTTCGCTGCCGTTCCGCCATGTGTCCGCAAGCTTCAGAGTTTAGCACACAGGGAACCTTTTCACTAACGCAGCGTTCGTAGCCCTTTTTGAGCGCTTACAGCTTTGTCAGTTGCCTTGTGTCAAAAGAAGACAGAGGGTGGTAGGTGAAGGTTTGCATCGGCTCAAGTTTGCTGTTCATGTTTTGTTCCGAGCGGTGGAGGCCCGTGTTCCAGGGAGGTCCTGCTCAAAAGCCCCACTAGGAGCACCACAAAATGCCATTAAAATCCTAACTTTACCCGCAAGAGGTTTTCCCAAGCCTGTGCAAAAAGTGAGGCGCCGTTTCGCGCTCAAAATTTGGCCTCTGATAAAAACCGCGAACGGGCCCGCGGCAGTCCAACGCAGCCGCCCGGCTAGCTCAGTCGGTAGAGCATGAGACTCTTAATCTCAGGGTCGTGGATTCGAGCCCCACGTTGGGCGTATCTATTGGCTTTCTCTCAATTCCCAACGGGCGCTCAGTTTCCAGCGATTCTCTTGACCTGTGTGGCACGCACGGCGTTAATTTGTTTGCCACCGCACCCCAGAGGAGCATAGGTCATCGGTCTCTGTGGCGCAATCGGTTAGCGCGTTCGGCTGTTAACCGAAAGGTTGGTGGTTCAAGCCCACCCAGGGACGCAGGAAGCTTTTCGCTGCCGTTCCGCCATGTGTCCGCAAGCTTCAGAGTTTAGCACACAGGGAACCTGTTCACTAACGCAGCGTTCGTAGCCCTTTTTGAGCGCTTACAGCTTTGTCAGTTGCCTTGTGTCAAAAGAAGACAGAGGGTGGTAGGTGAAGGTTTGCATCGGCTTAAGTTTGCTGTGGCGTGTTCATGTTTTGTTTTCCGGGTGGTGGAGGCCCGTGTTCCATGGAGGTCCTGCTCAAAACCCCATCTAGGAGCACCACAAAATGCCATGAAAATCACATTCAAATAATATAGTGTCGGAATTTGCAAACTGTATTCACGCAGCGGGACAGAACTCCATGCCTGGAACGTTTGTGGAGTTGCCTGAACTTGTAACCTATCGGGCTTTCGGACAAGAGGTCAATCGATTTGCCGCACTTCTATATGTACTAGCATCTTTGTATTTTCAGTTTGCGGTTGGAGGTTGGGTCCTCCGATTTTTGCTGGATGGCTCACTATTTGCCTTTGGTAATTAGGAGAAGTTTGCCTTCAGTGACCGCTCTCTCTCTTGCCACAGATGGAAACGTAACTTTATCTCCGGGCTTTTGATTTTGCATGTTATCGGCCTGCTCTGCTTGTTCAACCTGTGTTCCCCAGCAACAGGCATGGCTAAAACAAACAGAGAACACTCTAAGCCAGGGGTGTCCAAACTCTGTCCTGGAGGGCCACTGTCCTGTAGAGTTTCGCTACAACCAGCTCCAGAAGACCCGCCTGGAAGACTCTAGTCTCCCTAGTGAGACCTTGATTAGCTGGTTCAGGTGTGTTTTCATAGTGGTTGGAGCTAAGCTCTGCAGGACAAGGGCCCTCCAGGACCGAGTGTGAACGCCCCTGCTCTAAGCCTACCGCTACGCTTAACCCTAACTTTACCCGCAAGAGGTTTTCCCAAGCCTGTGCAAAAAGTGAGGCGCCGTTTCGCGCTCAAAATTTGGCCTCTGATAAAAACCGCGAACGGGCCCGCAGCAGTTCAACGCAGCTGCCCGGCTAGCTCAGTCGGTAGAGCATGAGACTCTTAATCTCAGGGTCGTGGGTTCGAGCTCCACGTTGGGCGTATCTATTGGCTTTCTCTCAATTCCCAATTGACTCTCAGTTTCCAGCGAGTCTTTTGACCTGTGTGGCACGCACGGCGTTAATTTGTTTGCCACCGCACCCCAGAGGAGCATATGTCACAGGTCTCTGTGGCGCAATAGGTTAGCGCGTTCGGCTGTTAACCGAAAGGTTGGTGGTTCAAGCCCACCCAGGGACGCAGGAAGCTTTTCGCTGCCGTTCCGCCATGTGTCCGCAAGCTTCAGAGTTTAGCACACAGGGAACCTTTTCACTAACGCAGCGTTCGTAGCCCTTTTTGAGCGCTTACAGCTTTGTCAGTTGCCTTGTGTCAAAAGAAGACAGAGGGTGGTAGGTGAAGGTTTGCATCGGCTCAAGTTTGCTGTTCATGTTTTGTTCCGAGCGGTGGAGGCCCGTGTTCCAGGGAGGTCCTGCTCAAAAGCCCCACTAGGAGCACCACAAAATGCCATTAAAATCCTAACTTTACCCGCAAGAGGTTTTCCCAAGCCTGTGCAAAAAGTGAGGCGCCGTTTCGCGCTCAAAATTTGGCCTCTGATAAAAACCGCGAACGGGCCCGCGGCAGTCCAACGCAGCCGCCCGGCTAGCTCAGTCGGTAGAGCATGAGACTCTTAATCTCAGGGTCGTGGATTCGAGCCCCACGTTGGGCGTATCTATTGGCTTTCTCTCAATTCCCAACGGGCGCTCAGTTTCCAGCGATTCTCTTGACCTGTGTGGCACGCACGGCGTTAATTTGTTTGCCACCGCACCCCAGAGGAGCATAGGTCATCGGTCTCTGTGGCGCAATCGGTTAGCGCGTTCGGCTGTTAACCGAAAGGTTGGTGGTTCAAGCCCACCCAGGGACGCAGGAAGCTTTTCGCTGCCGTTCCGCCATGTGTCCGCAAGCTTCAGAGTTTAGCACACAGGGAACCTGTTCACTAACGCAGCGTTCGTAGCCCTTTTTGAGCGCTTACAGCTTTGTCAGTTGCCTTGTGTCAAAAGAAGACAGAGGGTGGTAGGTGAAGGTTTGCATCGGCTCAAGTTTGCTGTTCATGTTTTGTTCCGAGCGGTGGAGGCCCGTGTTCCAGGGAGGTCCTGCTCAAAACCCCCACTAGGAGCACCACAAAATGCCATTAAAATCACATTCAAATAATATAGTGTCAGAATTTGCAAACTGTATTCACGCAGCGGGACAGAGCTGCATGCCTGGAACGTTTGTGGAGTTGCCTGAACTTGTAACCTATCGGGCTTTCGGACAAGAGGTCAATCGATTTGCCGCACTTCTATATGTACTAGCATCTTTGTATTTTCAGTTTGCGGTTGGAGGTTGGGTCCTCCGATTTTTGCTGGATGGTTCACTATTTGCCTTTGGTAATTAGGAGAAGTTTGCCTTCAGTGACCGCTCTCTCTCTCTTGCCACAGATGGAAACGGAACTTTAACTCCGGGCTTTTGATTGTGCATGTTATCGGCCTGCTCTGCTTGTTCAACCTGTGTTCCCCAGCAACAGGCATGGCTAAAACAAACAGAGAACACTCTAAGCCAGGGGTGTCCAAACTCTGTCCTGGAGGGCCACTGTCCTGTAGAGTTTCGCTACAACCAGCTCCAGAAGACCCGCCTGGAAGACTCTAGTCTCCCTGGTGAGACCTTGATTAGCTGGTTCAGGTGTGTTTTCATAGGGGTTGGAGCTAAGCTCTGCAGGACAAGGGCCCTCCAGGACCGAGTGTGAACGCCCCTGCTCTAAGCCTACCGCTACGCTTAACCCTAACTTTACCCTCAAGAGGTTTTCCCAAGCCTGTGCAAAAAGTGAGGCGCCGTTTCGCGCTCAAAATTTGGCCTCTGATAAAAACCGCGAACGGGCCCGCAGCAGTTCAGCGCAGCTGCCCGGCTAGCTCAGTCGGTAGAGCATGAGACTCTTAATCTCAGGGTCGTGGGTTCGAGCTCCACGTTGGGCGTATCTATTGGCTTTCTCTCAATTCCCAATTGACTCTCAGTTTCCAGCGAGTCTTTTGACCTGTGTGGCACGCACGACGTTAATTTGTTTGCCACCGCACCCCAGAGGAGCATACGTCACAGGTCTCTGTGGCGCAATTGGTTAGCGCGTTCGGCTGTTAACCGAAAGGTTGGTGGTTCAAGCCCACCCAGGGACGCAGGAAGCTTTTCGCTGCCGTTCCGCCATGTGTCCGCAAGCTTCAGAGTTTAGCACACAGGGAACCTGTTCACTAACGCAGCGTTCGTAGCCCTTTTTGAGCGCTTACAGCTTTGTCAGTTGCCTTGTGTCAAAAGAAGACAGAGGGTGGTAGGTGAAGGTTTGCATCGGCTTAAGTTTGCTGTGGCGTGTTCATGTTTTGTTTTCCGGGTGGTGGAGGCCCGTGTTCCATGGAGGTCCTGCTCAAAACCCCATCTAGGAGCACCACAAAATGCCATGAAAATCACATTCAAATAATATAGTGTCGGAATTTGCAAACTGTATTCACGCAGCGGGACAGAACTCCATGCCTGGAACGTTTGTGGAGTTGCCTGAACTTGTAACCTATCGGGCTTTCGGACAAGAGGTCAATCGATTTGCCGCACTTCTATATGTACTAGCATCTTTGTATTTTCAGTTTGCGGTTGGAGGTTGGGTCCTCCGATTTTTGCTGGATGGCTCACTATTTGCCTTTGGTAATTAGGAGAAGTTTGCCTTCAGTGACCGCTCTCTCTCTCTTGCCACAGATGGAAACGGAACTTTAACTCCGGGCTTTTGATTTTGCATGTTATCGGCCTGCTCTGCTTGTTCAACCTGTGTTCCCCAGCAACAGGCATGGCTAAAACAAACAGAGAACACTCTAAGCCAGGGGTGTCCAAACTCTGTCCTGGAGGGCCACTGTCCTGTAGAGTTTCGCTACAACCAGCTCCAGAAGACCCGCCTGGAAGACTCTAGTCTCCCTAGTGAGACCTTGATTAGCTGGTTCAGGTGTGTTTTCATAGTGGTTGGAGCTAAGCTCTGCAGGACAAGGGCCCTCCAGGACCGAGTGTGAACGCCCCTGCTCTAAGCCTACCGCTACGCTTAACCCTAACTTTACCCGCAAGAGGTTTTCCCAAGCCTGTGCAAAAAGTGAGGCGCCGTTTCGCGCTCAAAATTTGGCCTCTGATAAAAACCGCGAACGGGCCCGCAGCAGTTCAACGCAGCTGCCCGGCTAGCTCAGTCGGTAGAGCATGAGACTCTTAATCTCAGGGTCGTGGGTTCGAGCTCCACGTTGGGCGTATCTATTGGCTTTCTCTCATTTCCCAATTGACTCTCAGTTTCCAGCGAGTCTTTTGACCTGTGTGGCACGCACGGCGTTAATTTGTTTGCCACCGCACCCCAGAGGAGCATATGTCACAGGTCTCTGTGGCGCAATAGGTTAGCGCGTTCGGCTGTTAACCGAAAGGTTGGTGGTTCAAGCCCACCCAGGGACGCAGGAAGCTTTTCGCTGCCGTTCCGCCATGTGTCCGCAAGCTTCAGAGTTTAGCACACAGGGAACCTTTTCACTAACGCAGCGTTCGTAGCCCTTTTTGAGCGCTTACAGCTTTGTCAGTTGCCTTGTGTCAAAAGAAGACAGAGGGTGGTAGGTGAAGGTTTGCATCGGCTCAAGTTTGCTGTTCATGTTTTGTTCCGAGCGGTGGAGGCCCGTGTTCCAGGGAGGTCCTGCTCAAAAGCCCCACTAGGAGCACCACAAAATGCCATTAAAATCCTAACTTTACCCGCAAGAGGTTTTCCCAAGCCTGTGCAAAAAGTGAGGCGCCGTTTCGCGCTCAAAATTTGGCCTCTGATAAAAACCGCGAACGGGCCCGCGGCAGTCCAACGCAGCCGCCCGGCTAGCTCAGTCGGTAGAGCATGAGACTCTTAATCTCAGGGTCGTGGGTTCGAGCCCCACGTTGGGCGTATCTATTGGCTTTCTCTCAATTCCCAACGGGCGCTCAGTTTCCAGCGATTCTCTTGACCTGTGTGGCACGCACGGCGTTAATTTGTTTGCCACCGCACCCCAGAGGAGCATAGGTCATCGGTCTCTGTGGCGCCACTTGGAGCAGGATCGTCTGTCTCCGGCCGTCTCCTCGTCCAATCATAGAGCGTTCTCTCCATTGTGAGAATGGACGAGAGCCAATCATCGAGCGTTCTCTCCATTGTGAGAATGGACGAGAGCCAATCATCGAGCGTTCTCTCCATTGTGAGAATGGACGAGAACCAATCATCGAGTGTTCGCTCCATTGTGAGAATGGACGAGAGCCAATCAGTCTCCTTTGTGAGAATGGACGCGAGCCAATCGCGTTGCAGAACGAGAATGGACACAGCCACTCAGCGTGCTCCATTCAGAGTCAGAAAAAAAAACAGCGCAGCAGAATAACGGATAACTCAGCAAAGTAAGTAATAAATGTTTTTTTCCTCTCTGTTTTCTGTGTTCTGAACTGGTAATTCGTTACGTTTTCGTCCGTCATTCATCAGTTTTTTGCATTTATAAACCGCGACTTGATAACGATTTATAACGACTTGCCCATAATAAACACCATTTGCCTTTAGTCGTAAGTTACTTATTAAACTCCTATTAGTCGTTTTGAATGGTGAAAAAAGTGTTACATCTGTAGCTGTAACTTAGTCATTCCTTATGAAATTCACCATGGTTTTACTATAGTGAAGTGTAGTAACGTTAACCGTGTTGTGTTTTCGGCAGATCGATTACAACTGTGTAAACACAGTCTATCTACAAATAAAAGTCTGAATGAAAAAAAACAACAACAACAACTTTATACTTGTAGATATAGTCGTTTACTATGGTTTTACTATAGTGAAAGTGTAACAACGTTTTTTTTTTTTTTTTGTCATATCAGTTTTCAACTGTATAAACACAGTTTTGCTATAAATAAAAATATGAATGAAAAAAAAACAACGTGATGCATGTAGATATAATCATTTACCATGATTTTACTATAGTGAAAGTGTAGTAACCATGTTTTAGTGAAAGTGTAGTAACCATGTTTTGTTTTCATGACTTACAATCTAACATATCAAACACCATTTGCCTGTGATTTTTCATATTAAACACCATTTAGTCTTTTTGAAGTTCACTTACTTTGGATGAAAGACAATGTAAAGTTGTAGACATACTAATTTCTTATGAAAATATAATGTTTTGTGTTTGCAGATCGATTACTATTTGTATAAACACAGATACAAGTCCTACAAATAATAATTTCAATGAAAAAGCAATGTAAAAACAATGTAATAGTTGTTGATATAGACATCCCTTTCAAAAAATAACCATGGTTTTACTATACAGAAGTGTAGTTATTGTGTTCTTTTTTTCCAGATTGATTACCATGTTTAACCACAGTTTTTACCTAATTTAAAAATGCATTTAATTTTTTGGGGGAGGATAACACTTTATTTTACATTGTCATTATTACACGCTATATGTAGTTACTATAGAAATAGATAAAATGAGACAAGAGCTGATAAAATGTAAAAACTGTAACTTGAATTCAATGTAAGTCGCTTTGGATAAAAGTCTCTGCTGAATGCATAAATGTAAATGTAAATAACAGTAAATTATGCATAATTGGATGCAACTAACCATAAACCAAAGCAAACACTAATCTTACCCCTACAGTAAGTGCATGTAGTAATTTAATATTCAAATGCCTACATGTATAATTGAAGTGCAACAATAAAGTGTAACCTTGTTTTGCTTTATTTGTAGTAAAATAATATTTAATTGTTGTAATGGGTGCTATTATTTAGTTACTTTGAATATATATAATTGTATCATTAAAAACATCTGTGTAGTTGGCCAGTACTGGCAAAAATGAACATTATTTCCATATTATGTTCAGATGAGCACCAAGCCAAAGAGCCACAAGGCCATGGGTGATGGCGAGTGGATGGCCAGGTTGAGGGCTTTTGCCAGCTCTGGGGTTTGGCCTTCTGGAGGAGGCAATAGACCAGCACCACGGCAGCGGAAGTGGTACGACCTCTACCAGAAGGTAAAGTTACCAGAATCTTATTATATAATATGTAGTATGCAGGTCACAATGGTGCAGACCATTTCAGTAAACAGTAAAATTCTTATTTTTCAGATTGAGAAATGCCCCCTGCAGGCTCATGGGCAGACCACCCTCTTTGGTGGCTCCACAGCTTGCAGTTGTGGATTCCACACCACCAAGGTGATCTATTTAAAAATGACATAATATTGCATCACATATCACAATGCTGTTGTGCTGTTTCACTACATCTTATGCTCTTCTGCTGTTGTTTTCACAGCCTGCCACTGTTACTTCAACACAGGCCACTGCTGCACCTCCACAGTCTGAGGCTTCAGACTCGGCTCCTGCCCCACGGTCATTCCTGAGGCCCCCTCCTTCTTTATCAATGGTGAATATTGTCTTTGTAATTAATGTGTACTTCGAATCATTTTGAATTTGTTTGACATGAATATACAGCCCACCAAGGTCAGAATGATTCTAGCATACTCCTGCAGACTGATCAGACAAGCCATTCACATTTTTACATACACACACACACACACAAAGAACATTATAGACTCCAAGTAAAAGACAAAAAAGGAAAATATAATGTATGCAACTTGCATCACCTTGCATCATGCTTTGTTTCTCTTTTTAGTTCACTAAATCACGGTTTGGTGGGTCACAGTTGGCTTCACTAAAGCCGAATTTAGTAGATAGGAGGACCCCCAGCCCTTCTCCATCCTCTGTGAGGACCCCCAGCCCTTCTCCTCCCAGCCCCTCGCCTTCTCCATCCTCACACCTCTCTGTGAGGACCCCCAGCCCCTCTCCATCCTCTGTGAGGACACCAACTGTGGCCTCTGTGAGGACCCCCAGCCCTTCTCCATCCTCTGTGAGGACCCCCAGCCCCTCTCCATCCTCTGTGAGGACACCAACTGTGGCCTCTGTGAGGACCCCCAGCCCTTCTCCATCCTCTGTGAGGACCCCCAGCCCATCCCCATCCTCTGGGAGGACTCCATGTATGGCCTCTGTGAGGACCCCCAGCCCTTCTCCATCCTCTGTGAGGACACCAACTGTGGCCTCTGTGAGGACCCCCAGCCCTTCTCCATCCTCTGTGAGGACCCCCAGCCCATCCCCATCCTCTGGGAGGACTCCATGTATGGCCTCTGTGAGGACCCCCAGCCCTTCTCCATCCTCTGTGAGGACACCAACTGTGGCCTCTGTGAGGACCCCCAGCCCTTCTCCATCCTCTGTGAGGACCCCCAGCCCATCCCCATCCTCTGGGAGGACTCCATGTATGGCCTCTGTGAGGACCCCCAGCCCTTCTCCATCCTCTGTGAGGACACCAACTGTGGCTGCTGGGAGGACCCCGAGCCCAGCCCCATCCTCATTGCAGACCCACATTCCTGCTCCATTCTCTGTGAGTATATTAGCACCAATTTATTGGACAGACTGTGGTGTATATTAGTGCAGCCTATATTTATGCAAAAATCTAATTGTCATCCAAACAGGAGGAGCCTGGAAGAGTCCAGCAAGCCCCTGCTGAGGCCTCAGCTTCATTCTGGCTGCCAGGTGAATTAGGCAAGACCATCCCTGTGCAGGACCAGGGGTGGATTGCCAACACCTTATTTCACTCTGGCAAGCTGCGACCAGATTTGAAGCTGTGGTATGAGCCTCCCGTCCCGGCCCTCATTTACCACCAGACACCAACACCTGACCGGTTCTTCACCCATCGGCTGATGGTGTGGATGCCCTACCACCTGTGGAAGGTGAAGGTTTTCTGTCCTTGTGGCAAGAACCTGACGGGTTATGGTGTCCACAAGAGGGCCAGGAAGGTCCTGGACATCGACAGGTACTACCTGATGGTAACAGAGACACTCAGGTGCACTGTGTGTTCTCTGAACTATCTGTCAACAAGCCAGACTGTCCGGGACCAGCTTGACCTGCCGCACCAGAAAATGTTCCGGCTGATCCTGACCCGCAAGTGAGTAAAGTAGTCTAAAGATGGTTATTGTGAAGACTTAAACCACTGAAATGTCCCCCCTAATGAACATGTAAATAATCACAGCAACAATGTGCTTTTCAGGTATGCCTGTGACATTCGTGTTATTAGGCTGCTTCGGGACCGGACACTGGGCAACAGTCCAGCTCGATTGGTGCGGCAGTTGAAAGAGAACCATGGGGAGGAATGGCTGAATCGGTTGGCACACTATCTTGGGGAGTGTGCTGACTTTGTCAATCGACCCAGCCTCAATACGGTGGTCTGCCAGGAGCCTCCAGACCCAATCGACATCCCCACCAGTCGTTGGCTGCTGTCAGTATACGGTAGGGATATCCTCTCCAGAATTGGACATATAAAGGCCAGCATCACATCCATCTTTGGCAATATCTTAAAGATGGATTCCACAAAAAAGGTAAAAATTTTTTTGACTCTGTTACGCTCTGTAATGTTCATAAATACCATCAGATAGACATTCATATTATTGTCATTGCAAACGTTACATGACAAATGTTTACAAATATTACATTTGTAAATTCCAGATCACAAAGAAGCTGGCTGGCCATGGACGGGGGACAGCACTCTGGGTAACCTCCATTGGAAATGAGGTTGGCCAGATAGTGACCAGTGTGCTGTCAGTGCAAGAGGGGCCGGGACTGGACAGGATGGTGGCCGGTGTAATGGAGCGGTACCGCAAGGCTGCCATTCCACCCCCAGTGCTGCTTTATGTTGACTGTGGCTGCTGCGTGAGTGAGGGAGCAACAAGCAAGCTGCAGACCAGGTTCGGGGAGTGGCCAGACCTTCACATAAGACTGGACATCTGGCACTTTATGAGGAGGATGGCCGTGGGCTGCACCACCGATGCCCATCCCCTCTACCCCACTTTAATGGGATGCTTGTCTGCCTGCATCTTTGAGTGGGATGCTGGAGACCTCTGCCTGTTGCGGCAGGCAAAGAGGAAACAGCTGATGCAGGAGGGTGTGCCAGCTCTTACTGACATCCTGGTGGACAGGAGCATCAGTAAAAAGGAGCTGAGCCTTTACTGCCGCAGGAGGACACAAGGTGAGGAGGCCACCATACGCCTCATTGAAAGGCTGCTGCAGGAGCTGAGAGGGGCAAATGGGAGGGACCTTATGGGTGTGCCTCTGCTGGATGAGGTGCGCATGGAGCACATCTGGCGTGTGCAGAAACGCCACGTCAGGTGTATCCAGGACGTGCCGGGTGTGCCTCTCTACACTGAGGTAGGCACCACCACAAAGGCAGGGGTCACCCTGACCAGGTACCGCTGTGCCAGAGGCTCCACATCCCTGGAGTCTTTCCACTGCCACCTAAACAGGTTCATTCCAGGTTGGTGTCTCACATGTATGATGTTTTAAATAATTTCAATTTATGTTATTCAGATTGAAAGGCTTGTCATTTTTATTGGTATATATATATATATATATATTTCTTCTTCTAGGAACCAGTGCAAATGCACTGAACTTTCAGCTGTACCTGCTGGAAGGTTTGAATAGGTGGAATCAGGATCGGGCAGCTGCATCAGTGACCAGCAAGCCAGCGTCCCTTCTCACCTACTCCGGGGATATGGCCCACTGCGTCAACACCAACAGCCTGAAGGTGTTTGGTCGGCCTTTTGTGCCAACTTTCAGGCCACCAGGCAGATACACTGGTATGTCATCTCCTTATCTGGTTACATAATACTTTTGGTTTGTGGGTTCTGAGTCTTTCCTTTTATCATGCTCATCACCAAACCCAACCATGGAAGTCTGATTAAAGTTGCATTCTATCTGTATGGAATGCTTGAATTAGAATTAGTCATGTGTGTACAGTATTCGTCACACGTTTGAACACATTACTGTTTTTAATGTTTTTGAAAGAAGTGTCTTATGCTCATTAAGGCTTATTTAATCAAAAATATCAATATATATCTAATAATATAATAATTATATATTATTATAAAATATATATATATATCAAACAGAAATATCATTTGTGCTGCCTAATCTATCTATCTATCCATCCATCCATCCATCCATCCCTCTCTCTCTCTCTCTCTCTCTCTCTATATATATATATATATATATATATATATATATATATTTGATTTTTGTTTTTAAACTATGATACGTTTTTCAGGATTCATTGATGAATAAAAAGTTAAGAACAACAGCATTTATCTAACATCCTTGCTGAATAACAGTATTAATTTCTTTAAAAAAAAAAAAGAACGAAAAAACTGACTAACCTTTGAACAGTAATGCAGGCCTATATTGTTACGGACGATTTTCTATTTGATAGCTAATGCTGTTCTTTATTTAACTTTTTATTTATCAATAAATCCTGAAAAAAGTATCACATATTATATAAAAACAGAAATTAAGCAGCACAACTGTTTCCAACTTTGGTAATAAATCAGCAAATTAGAATGATTTCTGAAGGATCATGTGACACTGAGGACTGGAGTAATGATGCTTAAAATTCAGCTTTGATCACAGAATTAATTCCATTTTAAGGTATATTAAAATAGAAAAGTTATTTTAAACTATAATAACATTTCTCAATATTTCTGTTGTTTTCTTTATGTTTTTATAAAATAAATGCAGGATTGATGAGCGTAAGAATGTGTCCAAATTTTTGACTGGTCCTGTATGTGTGTGTATGTGTCCTTTTATTTATTTTTTCATAGGAGAGCTGCTTGGTGTTGACTACCTGCTGAGTCAGACTGGACAGCCCCTGGTAGTGGACCCCGACTCAGAAGAGACAGAGAACATGCTGGAGGATGTGGATGAGGGCGAGGATGAAGAAGACGAGGGCTTCGGGGAAGACCAAACACATGATATTACTGTGTCAAGTCTTACCGATGACCCAAGCTTCTCTGCCTCCTCCATTCAGCCTGCTGCCACCTCCACTCTGGCTGCTGCCTCCTCCATCCAGCCTGCTGCCTCCTCCATCCAGCCTGTTGCCCCCTCTGCCCAGCCTGCTGCCCCCTCTGCCCAGCCTGCTGCCTCTTCCATCCAGCCTGCTGCCTCCTCCATCCAGCCTGTTGCCCCCTCTGCCCAGCCTGCTGCCTCTTCCATCCAGCCTGCTGCCTCCTCCATCCAGCCTGGTGCCCCCTCTGCCCAGCCTGCTGCCTCCTCCACCCAGCCTGTTGCCTCCTCCATCCAGCCTGCTGCCTCCTCCATCCAGCCTGTTGCCTCCTCCACATTGGCTGCTGCTTCCTCCATCCAGCCTGCGTCCTCATTCACCTTGGCTGCTAGCTCCTCCACGCCAGGTGCATCAGCATCTCCTGACGAGTCTGTGGTATGTAATTCTGAAGTTGACGCTTGTCAATAAAAAAAGACATATAGAAATATGTATATATGTTTTTTGTGTCACTTAACTGTCCTCATAATTTTGCTCATTTCTCTTTTTTTTCAGGCTTTGGATAGTGCTGGTGTGCCAGGCATGGACAGAGTCGACAGCCTGGCAGAGTATCTGGTGGAGCTAAGGAATCAGCCCTCTCTGGCCCTCACCAACCAGCAGGTCAGGAACATTCAAGTTTCTCTACTTTCCCTGCTTCACTTGTCATATGTTAACACTTGCACATGTTTTGTTTTCTCATTTGCCATGTATTAAATGCTCTCTCTGCTTAGGTGAGCAATATAGTTGCTCTTTGGCAGAACCTGCTGGACTATGATAAGCAGAGGGTGGTGTTTGCTGCCAGACACCAGAGCAGACTGGACACAGGGAGGTTCAGATCCCCCAAGAAGAGGCAGGAGTTCACTCCAGGGGTGGAGAGTGTGAAGAGGCACGCACTTACCACCACTGCCCCACTTGCCCAGTGGCCAGATTGTTGTCGCCTGATAGAGACCATTTTTGTCAAGCTCTGTGCCATCCATAGGAGTCCTAAGAAGAAGGGGATTGGCACAGTGTCTAAATGGGTCCTCATCTTGGAGGACTACAGGAAAATCAGGCGGCGCATTCTGGCCAATGCTGCTGTTATGCAGCAGACCACCCTGCAGCTGGTGGATGTGAGCCACACCACACTGGTTCAGTGGCACAACAGGACAGTGAAAAGGCAGGACAGTGCAGTACTGATGCAAGGGCTGCAACTGCCTAGCCGCTTGTCTGTGGCAGCTGACCCTCTACTCCCTGCCAATGTGCGCCCCCCATCTAAACCCCCCCAACCAGGCCCAGCTCACCAGTACCACCTGCCCAGTAGCACCGTGGGCCAGGCACAGCTGAAAAGGAAGAGGAACATTGCTTCAGCCCCAGTGGTTTTGTCACCGCCAGCTGAGAAACCTCAAACCCAGCGGCAACTCCTCCCTGCTCCACCCACAGGTGCTCAACTGGTGATGTTGACACCAACGGCCTCACAGGGACTAACAGGGCCTGTCCTACTTGCTGCTCCACAGGCTCTCAGTGTCAGCCTCTCCTCTGCCCCTTCTGCTCCTGTTGCTGCACCGGTTCGAAAACTGACTCGCAAAGTACAGCACAACACGTGTAAAAAATGCGGGCAGTTCAGGACAGCGGAGACTGGGCATAGCCAATACAAGGGCATTATATACTGCCCCTCTGTAGAGACAGTACCAAAGGAGCAGTGGTTGGAGGATATAAAAAAAACGAGATAAAAAAAAAAAAAAAAACCTGATATTTGATCTGAAGTTTTATTTATGTGCATAGTTTTTTTTTATTTTTTTTTATTATTTTATTTTTATTTATTTTTTTGCACAAGAGAAATGGGAACTTAAGTTTTATTTATGTTTAAAGAATGCACAAGAGCCATGGACATTGGAAAGTTTTATTTATGTGTATAGTTTTGTTTTCTGTTCTTTTGCACTTGCAAAGAATGCACAAGAGCCATGGACATTGGAAAGTTTTATTTATGTGTATAGTTTTGCTTTCTGTTCTTTTGCACTTGCAAAGAATAGTAATAGTAAATAGTATTGTTCTGTGCTTTCTGTTATTTTGCACTCACAAAGACTAAACAAGAGCCATGGACATTTTTAAGTTTTATTTATGTGTATTGGTCTGTGCTTTCTGTTCGTTTGCATTTGTAATGAATGCACAAGAGCCATGGACAATGGAAAGGAGTATTTATGTGTATTTTTCTTTTTCTGTTCTGTTGCATATGCAACATAATAACTAAAATAATAAAAATGTGAATGAGTCAAGGAATTAATGAATAATTGGCCATGACTGATTGAAAAAATAAAAGTTTTGTCATGATTAAAATAACTCTCTTTTTTGTATGTTTTAATTTTCTACAGTATCATTCAAAGGTTATAGGCACTATAAAATTTAAATTGTTTAGAAATTTGAGGATTCTTTCAGAAATAAATGGACTATTTTTAATATAATTTTTATAAAATAATTGCAGCTAATATATTTAAACTAAAAGTGCAACTGTGAATAAGATATCAACTATCAGTAATATAGAATTAATAAAATGTTCATTTGTCATTTCAGAAATAATTTAATTAATGTGGGCATCATTTATGTGATTTTTACTGATGAAAAACAGTGAATTACAGCATTAAGTAACAACGTTAATTTCTGGCAACAGTGGGATTCGAACCGGCAACCTTGTGATCAACCTTTTTCCCATATAAATGAATAGGAAAACATTTAAAAAAAAGTTTTAAAAATAATTTATTGTAAACATACACTTCCAAAAGCATGGATTTGGAGCACAAAGGGATTAAAGTCCCTTTCTTCACTTCTCTCCTCATTTTTTTCCCTTTTTTCTCTCTTTTTTCCCTTCTTTTCTCTTCTCCCCCTTCTTCCCCCTCCCTTCCATTTCTTCCCCTCCCTTAACAGACTATTGTTCCCCAGCTTGGCGCAATCGGTTAGCGCGTTCGGCTGTTAACCGAAAGGTTGGTGGTTCAAGCCCACCCAGGGACGCAGGAAGCTTTTCGCTGCCGTTCCGCCATGTGTCCGCAAGCTTCAGAGTTTAGCACACAGGGAACCTGTTCACTAACGCAGCGTTCGTAGCCCTTTTTGAGCGCTTACAGCTTTGTCAGTTGCCTTGTGTCAAAAGAAGACAGAGGGTGGTAGGTGAAGGTTTGCATCGGCTTAAGTTTGCTGTGGCGTGTTCATGTTTTGTTTTCCGGGTGGTGCAGGCCCGTGTTCCATGGAGGTCCTGCTCAAAACCCCATCTAGGAGCACCACAAAATGCCATGAAAATCACATTCAAATAATATAGTGTCGGAATTTGCAAACTGTATTCACGCAGCGGGACAGAACTCCATGCCTGGAACGTTTGTGGAGTTACCTGAACTTGTAACCTATCGGGCTTTCGGACAAGAGGTCAATCGATTTGCCGCACTTCTATATGTACTAGCATCTTTGTATTTTCAGTTTGCGGTTGGAGGTTGGGTCCTCCGATTTTTGCTGGATGGCTCACTATTTGCCTTTGGTAATTAGGAGAAGTTTGCCTTCAGTGACCGCTCTCTCTCTCTTGCCACAGATGGAAACGGAACTTTAACTCCGGGCTTTTGATTTTGCATGTTATCGGCCTGCTCTGCTTGTTCAACCTGTGTTCCCCAGCAACAGGCATGGCTAAAACAAACAGAGAACACTCTAAGCCAGGGGTGTCCAAACTCTGTCCTGGAGGGCCACTGTCCTGTAGAGTTTCGCTACAACCAGCTCCAGAAGACCCGCCTGGAAGACTCTAGTCTCCCTAGTGAGACCTTGATTAGCTGGTTCAGGTGTGTTTTCATAGTGGTTGGAGCTAAGCTCTGCAGGACAAGGGCCCTCCAGGACCGAGTGTGAACGCCCCTGCTCTAAGCCTACCGCTACGCTTAACCCTAACTTTACCCGCAAGAGGTTTTCCCAAGCCTGTGCAAAAAGTGAGGCGCCGTTTCGCGCTCAAAATTTGGCCTCTGATAAAAACCGCGAACGGGCCCGCAGCAGTTCAACGCAGCTGCCCGGCTAGCTCAGTCGGTAGAGCATGAGACTCTTAATCTCAGGGTCGTGGGTTCGAGCTCCACGTTGGGCGTATCTATTGGCTTTCTCTCATTTCCCAATTGACTCTCAGTTTCCAGCGAGTCTTTTGACCTGTGTGGCACGCACGGCGTTAATTTGTTTGCCACCGCACCCCAGAGGAGCATATGTCACAGGTCTCTGTGGCGCAATAGGTTAGCGCGTTCGGCTGTTAACCGAAAGGTTGGTGGTTCAAGCCCACCCAGGGACGCAGGAAGCTTTTCGCTGCCGTTCCGCCATGTGTCCGCAAGCTTCAGAGTTTAGCACACAGGGAACCTTTTCACTAACGCAGCGTTCGTAGCCCTTTTTGAGCGCTTACAGCTTTGTCAGTTGCCTTGTGTCAAAAGAAGACAGAGGGTGGTAGGTGAAGGTTTGCATCGGCTCAAGTTTGCTGTTCATGTTTTGTTCCGAGCGGTGGAGGCCCGTGTTCCAGGGAGGTCCTGC
>NC_136732.1:472500-485000 GCF_936440315.1 Barbus barbus
ATGCATCTCTATTATCGTGCGGGAATAAATTCTCAGAGTTTTGCGGGTGCGGGCGGGAGTGGACATACATTTTGCGGGTGCGGGCGGGAGTGTAACACACACGTTGCGGGAGCGGGCGGTAATGGTCAGAAATTCGGCGGGCGCGGGCGGGAGCGGGATGAAGAAAACAGTCCCGCGCAGGGCTCTAGCCCGTATTCCAGGGAGGTCCTGCTCAAAACCCCCTCTAGGAGCACCACAAAATGCCATGAAAATCACATTCAAATAATATAGTGTCGGAATTTGCAAACTGTATTCACGCAGCGGGACAGAACTGAATGCCTGGAACGTTTGTGGAGTTGCCTGAACTTGTAACCTATCGGGCTTTCGGACAAGAGGTCAATCGATTTGCCGCACTTCTATATGTACTAGCATCTTTGTATTTTCAGTTTGCGGTTGGAGGTTGGGTCCTCCGATTTTTGCTGGATGGCTCACTATTTGCCTTTGGTAATTAGGAGAAGTTTGCCTTCAGTGACCGCTCTCTCTCTCTTGCCACAGATGGAAACGGAACTTTAACTCCGGGCTTTTGATTGTGCATGTTATCGGCCTGCTCTGCTTGTTCAACCTGTGTTCCCCAGCAACAGGCATGGCTAAAACAAACAGAGAACACTCTAAGCCAGGGGTGTCCAAACTCTGTCCTGGAGGGCCACTGTCCTGTAGAGTTTCGCTACAACCAGCTCCAGAAGCCCCGCCTGGAAGACTCTAGTCTCCCTGGTGAGACCTTGATTAGCTGGTTCAGGTGTGTTTTCATAGGGGTTGGAGCTAAGCTCTGCAGGACAAGGGCCCTCCAGGACCGAGTGTGAACGCCCCTGCTCTAAGCCTACCGCTACGCTTAACCCTAACTTTACCCGCAAGAGGTTTTCCCAAGCCTGTGCAAAAAGTGAGGCGCCGTTTCGCGCGCAAAATTTGGCATCTGATAAAAACCGCGAACGGGCCCGCGGCAGTCCAACGCAGCCGCCCGGCTAGCTCAGTCGGTAGAGCATGAGACTCTTAATCTCAGGGTCGTGGGTTCGAGCCCCACGTTGGGCGTAGCTATTGGCTTTCTCTCAATTCCAATTGACTCTCAGTTTCCAGCGAGTCTTTTGACCTGTGTGGCACGCACGGCGTTAATTTGTTTGCCACCGCACCCCAAAGGAGCATATGTCACAGGTCTCTGTGGCGCAATAGGTTAGCGCGTTCGGCTGTTAACCGAAAGGTTGGTGGTTCAAGCCCACCCAGGGACGCAGGAAGCTTTTCGCTGCCGTTCCGCCATGTGTCAGCAAGCTTCAGAGTTTAGCACACAGGGAACCTTTTCACTAACGCAGCGTTCGTAGCCCTTTTTGAGCGCTTACAGCTTTGTCAGTTGCCTTGTGTCAAAAGAAGACAGAGGGTTGTAGGTGAAGGTTTGCATCGGCTCAAGTTTGCTGTTCATGTTTTGTTCCGAGCGGTGGAGGCCCGTGTTCCAGGGAGGTCCTGCTCAAAAGCCCCACTTAGGAGCACCACAAAAT
Source organism: Barbus barbus (assembly GCF_936440315.1). Classification (NCBI taxonomy): domain Eukaryota; kingdom Metazoa; phylum Chordata; class Actinopteri; order Cypriniformes; family Cyprinidae; genus Barbus; species Barbus barbus. The sequence continues at coordinate 474,024 of NC_136732.1, forward strand.
GCCATTAAAATCACATTCAAATAATATAGTGTCAGAATTTGCAAACTGTATTCACGCAGCGGGACAGAACTGCATGCCTGGAACGTTTGTGGAGTTGCCTGAACTTGTAACCTATCGGGCTTTCGGACAAGAGGTCAATCGATTTGCCGCACTTCTATATGTACTAGCATCTTTGTATTTTCAGTTTGCGGTTGGAGGTTGGGTCCTCCGATTTTTGCTGGATGGCTCACTATTTGCCTTTGGTAATTAGGAGAAGTTTGCCTTCAGTGACCGCTCTCTCTCTCTTGCCACAGATGGAAACGGAACTTTAACTCCGGGCTTTTGATTGTGCATGTTATCGGCCTGCTCTGCTTGTTCAACCTGTGTTCCCCAGCAACAGGCATGGCTAAAACAAACAGAGAACACTCTAAGCCAGGGGTGTCCAAACTCTGTCCTGGAGGGCCACTGTCCTGTAGAGTTTCGCTACAACCAGCTCCAGAAGCCCCGCCTGGAAGACTCTAGTCTCCCTGGTGAGACCTTGATTAGCTGGTTCAGGTGTGTTTTCATAGGGGTTGGAGCTAAGCTCTGCAGGACAAGGGCCCTCCAGGACCGAGTGTGAACGCCCCTGCTCTAAGCCTACCGCTACGCTTAACCCTAACTTTACCCGCAAGAGGTTTTCCCAAGCCTGTGCAAAAAGTGAGGCGCCGTTTCGCGCGCAAAATTTGGCATCTGATAAAAACCGCGAACGGGCCCGCGGCAGTCCAACGCAGCCGCCCGGCTAGCTCAGTCGGTAGAGCATGAGACTCTTAATCTCAGGGTCGTGGGTTCGAGCCCCACGTTGGGCGTAGCTATTGGCTTTCTCTCAATTCCAATTGACTCTCAGTTTCCAGCGAGTCTTTTGACCTGTGTGGCACGCACGGCGTTAATTTGTTTGCCACCGCACCCCAAAGGAGCATATGTCACAGGTCTCTGTGGCGCAATAGGTTAGCGCGTTCGGCTGTTAACCGAAAGGTTGGTGGTTCAAGCCCACCCAGGGACGCAGGAAGCTTTTCGCTGCCGTTCCGCCATGTGTCAGCAAGCTTCAGAGTTTAGCACACAGGGAACCTTTTCACTAACGCAGCGTTCGTAGCCCTTTTTGAGCGCTTACAGCTTTGTCAGTTGCCTTGTGTCAAAAGAAGACAGAGGGTGGTAGGTGAAGGTTTGCATCGGCTCAAGTTTGCTGTTCATGTTTTGTTCCGAGCGGTGGAGGCCCGTGTTCCAGGGAGGTCCTGCTCAAAAGCCCCACTTAGGAGCACCACAAAATGCCATTAAAATCACATTCAAATAATATAGTGTCAGAATTTGCAAACTGTATTCACGCAGCGGGACAGAACTGCATGCCTGGAACGTTTGTGGAGTTGCCTGAACTTGTAACCTATCGGGCTTTCGGACAAGAGGTCAATCGATTTGCCGCACTTCTATATGTACTAGCATCTTTGTATTTTCAGTTTGCGGTTGGAGGTTGGGTCCTCCGATTTTTGCTGGATGGCTCACTATTTGCCTTTGGTAATTAGGAGAAGTTTGCCTTCAGTGACCGCTCTCTCTCTCTTGCCACAGATGGAAACGGAACTTTAACTCCGGGCTTTTGATTGTGCATGTTATCGGCCTGCTCTGCTTGTTCAACCTGTGTTCCCCAGCAACAGGCATGGCTAAAACAAACAGAGAACACTCTAAGCCAGGGGTGTCCAAACTCTGTCCTGGAGGGCCACTGTCCTGTAGAGTTTCGCTACAACCAGCTCCAGAAGCCCCGCCTGGAAGACTCTAGTCTCCCTGGTGAGACCTTGATTAGCTGGTTCAGGTGTGTTTTCATAGGGGTTGGAGCTAAGCTCTGCAGGACAAGGGCCCTCCAGGACCGAGTGTGAACGCCCCTGCTCTAAGCCTACCGCTACGCTTAACCCTAACTTTACCCGCAAGAGGTTTTCCCAAGCCTGTGCAAAAAGTGAGGCGCCGTTTCGCGCGCAAAATTTGGCATCTGATAAAAACCGCGAACGGGCCCGCGGCAGTCCAACGCAGCCGCCCGGCTAGCTCAGTCGGTAGAGCATGAGACTCTTAATCTCAGGGTCGTGGGTTCGAGCCCCACGTTGGGCGTAGCTATTGGCTTTCTCTCAATTCCAATTGACTCTCAGTTTCCAGCGAGTCTTTTGACCTGTGTGGCACGCACGGCGTTAATTTGTTTGCCACCGCACCCCAAAGGAGCATATGTCACAGGTCTCTGTGGCGCAATAGGTTAGCGCGTTCGGCTGTTAACCGAAAGGTTGGTGGTTCAAGCCCACCCAGGGACGCAGGAAGCTTTTCGCTGCCGTTCCGCCATGTGTCAGCAAGCTTCAGAGTTTAGCACACAGGGAACCTTTTCACTAACGCAGCGTTCGTAGCCCTTTTTGAGCGCTTACAGCTTTGTCAGTTGCCTTGTGTCAAAAGAAGACAGAGGGTGGTAGGTGAAGGTTTGCATCGGCTCAAGTTTGCTGTTCATGTTTTGTTCCGAGCGGTGGAGGCCCGTGTTCCAGGGAGGTCCTGCTCAAAAGCCCCACTTAGGAGCACCACAAAATGCCATTAAAATCACATTCAAATAATATAGTGTCAGAATTTGCAAACTGTATTCACGCAGCGGGACAGAACTGCATGCCTGGAACGTTTGTGGAGTTGCCTGAACTTGTAACCTATCGGGCTTTCGGACAAGAGGTCAATCGATTTGCCGCACTTCTATATGTACTAGCATCTTTGTATTTTCAGTTTGCGGTTGGAGGTTGGGTCCTCCGATTTTTGCTGGATGGCTCACTATTTGCCTTTGGTAATTAGGAGAAGTTTGCCTTCAGTGACCGCTCTCTCTCTCTTGCCACAGATGGAAACGGAACTTTAACTCCGGGCTTTTGATTGTGCATGTTATCGGCCTGCTCTGCTTGTTCAACCTGTGTTCCCCAGCAACAGGCATGGCTAAAACAAACAGAGAACACTCTAAGCCAGGGGTGTCCAAACTCTGTCCTGGAGGGCCACTGTCCTGTAGAGTTTCGCTACAACCAGCTCCAGAAGCCCCGCCTGGAAGACTCTAGTCTCCCTGGTGAGACCTTGATTAGCTGGTTCAGGTGTGTTTTCATAGGGGTTGGAGCTAAGCTCTGCAGGACAAGGGCCCTCCAGGACCGAGTGTGAACGCCCCTGCTCTAAGCCTACCGCTACGCTTAACCCTAACTTTACCCGCAAGAGGTTTTCCCAAGCCTGTGCAAAAAGTGAGGCGCCGTTTCGCGCGCAAAATTTGGCATCTGATAAAAACCGCGAACGGGCCCGCGGCAGTCCAACGCAGCCGCCCGGCTAGCTCAGTCGGTAGAGCATGAGACTCTTAATCTCAGGGTCGTGGGTTCGAGCCCCACGTTGGGCGTAGCTATTGGCTTTCTCTCAATTCCAATTGACTCTCAGTTTCCAGCGAGTCTTTTGACCTGTGTGGCACGCACGGCGTTAATTTGTTTGCCACCGCACCCCAAAGGAGCATATGTCACAGGTCTCTGTGGCGCAATAGGTTAGCGCGTTAGGCTGTTAACCGAAAGGTTGGTGGTTCAAGCCCACCCAGGGACGCAGGAAGCTTTTCGCTGCCGTTCCGCCATGTGTCAGCAAGCTTCAGAGTTTAGCACACAGGGAACCTTTTCACTAACGCAGCGTTCGTAGCCCTTTTTGAGCGCTTACAGCTTTGTCAGTTGCCTTGTGTCAAAAGAAGACAGAGGGTGGTAGGTGAAGGTTTGCATCGGCTCAAGTTTGCTGTTCATGTTTTGTTCCGAGCGGTGGAGGCCCGTGTTCCAGGGAGGTCCTGCTCAAAAGCCCCACTTAGGAGCACCACAAAATGCCATTAAAATCACATTCAAATAATATAGTGTCAGAATTTGCAAACTGTATTCACGCAGCGGGACAGAACTGCATGCCTGGAACGTTTGTGGAGTTGCCTGAACTTGTAACCTATCGGGCTTTCGGACAAGAGGTCAATCGATTTGCCGCACTTCTATATGTACTAGCATCTTTGTATTTTCAGTTTGCGGTTGGAGGTTGGGTCCTCCGATTTTTGCTGGATGGCTCACTATTTGCCTTTGGTAATTAGGAGAAGTTTGCCTTCAGTGACCGCTCTCTCTCTCTTGCCACAGATGGAAACGGAACTTTAACTCCGGGCTTTTGATTGTGCATGTTATCGGCCTGCTCTGCTTGTTCAACCTGTGTTCCCCAGCAACAGGCATGGCTAAAACAAACAGAGAACACTCTAAGCCAGGGGTGTCCAAACTCTGTCCTGGAGGGCCACTGTCCTGTAGAGTTTCGCTACAACCAGCTCCAGAAGACCCGCCTGGAAGACTCTAGTCTCCCTGGTGAGACCTTGATTAGCTGGTTCAGGTGTGTTTTCATAGGGGTTGGAGCTAAGCTCTGCAGGACAAGGGCCCTCCAGGACCGAGTGTGAACGCCCCTGCTCTAAGCCTACCGCTACGCTTAACCCTAACTTTACCCGCAAGAGGTTTTCCCAAGCCTGTGCAAAAAGTGAGGCGCCGTTTCGCGCGCAAAATTTGGCCTCTGATAAAAACCGCGAACGGGCCCGCGGCAGTCCAACGCAGCCGCCCGGCTAGCTCAGTCGGTAGAGCATGAGACTCTTAATCTCAGGGTCGTGGGTTCGAGCCCCACGTTGGGCGTATCTATTGGCCTTCTCTCAATTCCCAACGGGCTCTCAGTTTCCAGGGAGTCTCTTGACCTGTGTGGCACGCACGGCGTTAATTTGTTTGCCACCGCACCCCAGAGGAGCATAAGTCATCGGTCTCTGTGGCGCAATAGGTTAGCGCGTTCGGCTGTTAACCGAAAGGTTGGTGGTTCAAGCCCACCCAGGGACGCAGGAAGCTTTTCGCTGCCGTTCCGCCATGTGTCAGCAAGCTTCAGAGTTTAGCACACAGGGAACCTTTTCACTAACGCAGCGTTCGTAGCCCTTTTTGAGCGCTTACAGCTTTGTCAGTTGCCTTGTGTCAAAAGAAGACAGAGGGTGGTAGGTGAAGGTTTGCATCGGCTCAAGTTTGCTGTTCATGTTTTGTTCCGAGCGGTGGAGGCCCGTGTTCCAGGGAGGTCCTGCTCAAAAGCCCCACTTAGGAGCACCACAAAATGCCATTAAAATCACATTCAAATAATATAGTGTCAGAATTTGCAAACTGTATTCACGCAGCGGGACAGAACTGCATGCCTGGAACGTTTGTGGAGTTGCCTGAACTTGTAACCTATCGGGCTTTCGGACAAGAGGTCAATCGATTTGCCGCACTTCTATATGTACTAGCATCTTTGTATTTTCAGTTTGCGGTTGGAGGTTGGGTCCTCCGATTTTTGCTGGATGGCTCACTATTTGCCTTTGGTAATTAGGAGAAGTTTGCCTTCAGTGACCGCTCTCTCTCTCTTGCCACAGATGGAAACGGAACTTTAACTCCGGGCTTTTGATTGTGCATGTTATCGGCCTGCTCTGCTTGTTCAACCTGTGTTCCCCAGCAACAGGCATGGCTAAAACAAACAGAGAACACTCTAAGCCAGGGGTGTCCAAACTCTGTCCTGGAGGGCCACTGTCCTGTAGAGTTTCGCTACAACCAGCTCCAGAAGCCCCGCCTGGAAGACTCTAGTCTCCCTGGTGAGACCTTGATTAGCTGGTTCAGGTGTGTTTTCATAGGGGTTGGAGCTAAGCTCTGCAGGACAAGGGCCCTCCAGGACCGAGTGTGAACGCCCCTGCTCTAAGCCTACCGCTACGCTTAACCCTAACTTTACCCGCAAGAGGTTTTCCCAAGCCTGTGCAAAAAGTGAGGCGCCGTTTCGCGCGCAAAATTTGGCATCTGATAAAAACCACGAACGGGCCCGCGGCAGTCCAACGCAGCCGCCCGGCTAGCTCAGTCGGTAGAGCATGAGACTCTTAATCTCAGGGTCGTGGGTTCGAGCCCCACGTTGGGCGTAGCTATTGGCTTTCTCTCAATTCCAATTGACTCTCAGTTTCCAGCGAGTCTTTTGACCTGTGTGGCACGCACGGCGTTAATTTGTTTGCCACCGCACCCCAAAGGAGCATATGTCACAGGTCTCTGTGGCGCAATAGGTTAGCGCGTTCGGCTGTTAACCGAAAGGTTGGTGGTTCAAGCCCACCCAGGGACGCAGGAAGCTTTTCGCTGCCGTTCCGCCATGTGTCAGCAAGCTTCAGAGTTTAGCACACAGGGAACCTTTTCACTAACGCAGCGTTCGTAGCCCTTTTTGAGCGCTTACAGCTTTGTCAGTTGCCTTGTGTCAAAAGAAGACAGAGGGTGGTAGGTGAAGGTTTGCATCGGCTCAAGTTTGCTGTTCATGTTTTGTTCCGAGCGGTGGAGGCCCGTGTTCCAGGGAGGTCCTGCTCAAAAGCCCCACTTAGGAGCACCACAAAATGCCATTAAAATCACATTCAAATAATATAGTGTCAGAATTTGCAAACTGTATTCACGCAGCGGGACAGAACTGCATGCCTGGAACGTTTGTGGAGTTGCCTGAACTTGTAACCTATCGGGCTTTCGGACAAGAGGTCAATCGATTTGCCGCACTTCTATATGTACTAGCATCTTTGTATTTTCAGTTTGCGGTTGGAGGTTGGGTCCTCCGATTTTTGCTGGATGGCTCACTATTTGCCTTTGGTAATTAGGAGAAGTTTGCCTTCAGTGACCGCTCTCTCTCTCTTGCCACAGATGGAAACGGAACTTTAACTCCGGGCTTTTGATTGTGCATGTTATCGGCCTGCTCTGCTTGTTCAACCTGTGTTCCCCAGCAACAGGCATGGCTAAAACAAACAGAGAACACTCTAAGCCAGGGGTGTCCAAACTCTGTCCTGGAGGGCCACTGTCCTGTAGAGTTTCGCTACAACCAGCTCCAGAAGCCCCGCCTGGAAGACTCTAGTCTCCCTGGTGAGACCTTGATTAGCTGGTTCAGGTGTGTTTTCATAGGGGTTGGAGCTAAGCTCTGCAGGACAAGGGCCCTCCAGGACCGAGTGTGAACGCCCCTGCTCTAAGCCTACCGCTACGCTTAACCCTAACTTTACCCGCAAGAGGTTTTCCCAAGCCTGTGCAAAAAGTGAGGCGCCGTTTCGCGCGCAAAATTTGGCATCTGATAAAAACCACGAACGGGCCCGCGGCAGTCCAACGCAGCCGCCCGGCTAGCTCAGTCGGTAGAGCATGAGACTCTTAATCTCAGGGTCGTGGGTTCGAGCCCCACGTTGGGCGTAGCTATTGGCTTTCTCTCAATTCCAATTGACTCTCAGTTTCCAGCGAGTCTTTTGACCTGTGTGGCACGCACGGCGTTAATTTGTTTGCCACCGCACCCCAAAGGAGCATATGTCACAGGTCTCTGTGGCGCATTAGGTTAGCGCGTTAGGCTGTTAACCGAAAGGTTGGTGGTTCAAGCCCACCCAGGGACGCAGGAAGCTTTTCGCTGCCGTTCCGCCATGTGTCAGCAAGCTTCAGAGTTTAGCACACAGGGAACCTTTTCACTAACGCAGCGTTCGTAGCCCTTTTTGAGCGCTTACAGCTTTGTCAGTTGCCTTGTGTCAAAAGAAGACAGAGGGTGGTAGGTGAAGGTTTGCATCGGCTCAAGTTTGCTGTTCATGTTTTGTTCCGAGCGGTGGAGGCCCGTGTTCCAGGGAGGTCCTGCTCAAAAGCCCCACTTAGGAGCACCACAAAATGCCATTAAAATCACATTCAAATAATATAGTGTCAGAATTTGCAAACTGTATTCACGCAGCGGGACAGAACTGCATGCCTGCAACGTTTGTGGAGTTGCCTGAACTTGTAACCTATCGGGCTTTCGGACAAGAGGTCAATCGATTTGCCGCACTTCTATATGTACTAGCATCTTTGTATTTTCAGTTTGCGGTTGGAGGTTGGGTCCTCCGATTTTTGCTGGATGGCTCACTATTTGCCTTTGGTAATTAGGAGAAGTTTGCCTTCAGTGACCGCTCTCTCTCTCTTGCCACAGTTGGAAACGGAACTTTAACTCCGGGCTTTTGATTGTGCATGTTATCGGCCTGCTCTGCTTGTTCAACCTGTGTTCCCCAGCAACAGGCATGGCTAAAACAAACAGAGAACACTCTAAGCCAGGGGTGTCCAAACTCTGTCCTGGAGGGCCACTGTCCTGTAGAGTTTCGCTACAACCAGCTCCAGAAGCCCCGCCTGGAAGACTCTAGTCTCCCTGGTGAGACCTTGATTAGCTGGTTCAGGTGTGTTTTCATAGGGGTTGGAGCTAAGCTCTGCAGGACAAGGGCCCTCCAGGACCGAGTGTGAACGCCCCTGCTCTAAGCCTACCGCTACGCTTAACCCTAACTTTACCCGCAAGAGGTTTTCCCAAGCCTGTGCAAAAAGTGAGGCGCCGTTTCGCGCGCAAAATTTGGCATCTGATAAAAACCGCGAACGGGCCCGCGGCAGTCCAACGCAGCCGCCCGGCTAGCTCAGTCGGTAGAGCATGAGACTCTTAATCTCAGGGTCGTGGGTTCGAGCCCCACGTTGGGCGTAGCTATTGGCTTTCTCTCAATTCCAATTGACTCTCAGTTTCCAGCGAGTCTTTTGACCTGTGTGGCACGCACGGCGTTAATTTGTTTGCCACCGCACCCCAAAGGAGCATATGTCACAGGTCTCTGTGGCGCAATAGGTTAGCGCGTTCGGCTGTTAACCGAAAGGTTGGTGGTTCAAGCCCACCCAGGGACGCAGGAAGCTTTTCGCTGCCGTTCCGCCATGTGTCAGCAAGCTTCAGAGTTTAGCACACAGGGAACCTTTTCACTAACGCAGCGTTCGTAGCCCTTTTTGAGCGCTTACAGCTTTGTCAGTTGCCTTCTGTCAAAAGAAGACAGAGGGTGGTAGGTGAAGGTTTGCATCGGCTCAAGTTTGCTGTTCATGTTTTGTTCCGAGCGGTGGAGGCCCGTGTTCCAGGGAGGTCCTGCTCAAAAGCCCCACTTAGGAGCACCACAAAATGCCATTAAAATCACATTCAAATAATATAGTGTCAGAATTTGCAAACTGTATTCACGCAGCGGGACAGAACTGCATGCCTGGAACGTTTGTGGAGTTGCCTGAACTTGTAACCTATCGGGCTTTCGGACAAGAGGTCAATCGATTTGCCGCACTTCTATATGTACTAGCATCTTTGTATTTTCAGTTTGCGGTTGGAGGTTGGGTCCTCCGATTTTTGCTGGATGGCTCACTATTTGCCTTTGGTAATTAGGAGAAGTTTGCCTTCAGTGACCGCTCTCTCTCTCTTGCCACAGATGGAAACGGAACTTTAACTCCGGGCTTTTGATTGTGCATGTTATCGGCCTGCTCTGCTTGTTCAACCTGTGTTCCCCAGCAACAGGCATGGCTAAAACAAACAGAGAACACTCTAAGCCAGGGGTGTCCAAACTCTGTCCTGGAGGGCCACTGTCCTGTAGAGTTTCGCTACAACCAGCTCCAGAAGCCCCGCCTGGAAGACTCTAGTCTCCCTGGTGAGACCTTGATTAGCTGGTTCAGGTGTGTTTTCATAGGGGTTGGAGCTAAGCTCTGCAGGACAAGGGCCCTCCAGGACCGAGTGTGAACACCCCTGCTCTAAGCCTACCGCTACGCTTAACCCTAACTTTACCCGCAAGAGGTTTTCCCAAGCCTGTGCAAAAAGTGAGGCGCCGTTTCGCGCGCAAAATTTGGCATCTGATAAAAACCACGAACGGGCCCGCGGCAGTCCAACGCAGCCGCCCGGCTAGATCAGTCGGTAGAGCATGAGACTCTTAATCTCAGGGTCGTGGGTTCGAGCCCCACGTTGGGCGTATCTATTGGCTTTCTCTCAATTCCCAATTGACTCTCAGTTTCCAGCGAGTCTTTTGACCTGTGTGGCACGCACGGCGTTAATTTGTTTGCCACCACACCCCAGAGGAGCATATGTCACAGGTCTCTGTGGCGCAATAGGTTAGCGCGTTCGGCTGTTAACCGAAAGGTTGGTGGTTCAAGCGGATGCAGGAAGCTTTTCGCTGCCGTTCCGCCATGTGTCCGCAAGCTTCAGAGTTTCGCACACAGGGAACCTGTTCACTAACGCAGCGTTCGTAGCCCTTTTTGAGCGCTTACAGCTTTGTCAGTTGCCTTGTGTCAAAAGAAGACAGAGGGTGGTAGGTGAAGGTTTGCATCGGCTCAAGTTTGCTGTTCATGTTTTGTTCCGAGCGGTGGAGGCCCGTGTTCCAGGGAGGTCCTGCTCAAAAGCCCCACTAGGAGCACCACAAAATGCCATTAAAATCACATTCAAATAATATAGTGTCAGAATTTGCAAACTGTATTCACGCAGCGGGACAGAACTGCATGCCTGGAACGTTTGTGGAGTTGCCTGAACTTGTAACCTATCGGGCTTTCGGACAAGAGGTCAATCGATTTGCCGCACTTCTATATGTACTAGCATCTTTGTATTTTCAGTTTGCGGTTGGAGGTTGGGTCCTCCGATTTTTGCTGGATGGCTCACTATTTGCCTTTGGTAATTAGGAGAAGTTTGCCTTCAGTGACCGCTCTCTCTCTCTTGCCACAGATGGAAACGGAACTTTAACTCCGGGCTTTTGATTGTGCATGTTATCGGCCTGCTCTGCTTGTTCAACCTGTGTTCCCCAGCAACAGGCATGGCTAAAACAAACAGAGAACCCTCTAAGCCAGGGGTGTCCAAACTCTGTCCTGGAGGGCCACTGTCCTGTAGAGTTTCGCTACAACCAGCTCCAGAAGACCCGCCTGGAAGACTCTAGTCTCCCTGGTGAGACCTTGATTAGCTGGTTCAGGTGTGTTTTCATAGGGGTTGGAGCTAAGCTCTGCAGGACAAGGGCCCTCCAGGACCGAGTGTGAACGCCCCTGCTCTAAGCCTACCGCTACACTTAACCCTAACTTTACCCGCAAGAGGTTTTCCCAAGCCTGTGCAAAAAGTGAGGCGCCGTTTCGCGCGCAAAATTTGGCCTCTGATAAAAACCGCGAACGG
>NC_136732.1:487500-490000 GCF_936440315.1 Barbus barbus
CCCAAGCCTGTGCAAAAAGTGAGGCGCCGTTTCGCGCGCAAAATTTGGCATCTGATAAAAACCGCGAACGGGCCCGCGGCAGTCCAACGCGGCAGTCCAACGCAGCCGCCCGGCTAGCTCAGTCGGTAGAGCATGAGACTCTTAATCTCAGGGTCGTGGGTTCGAGCCCCACGTTGGGCGTAGCTATTGGCTTTCTCTCAATTCCAATTGACTCTCAGTTTCCAGCGAGTCTTTTGACCTGTGTGGCACGCACGGCGTTAATTTGTTTGCCACCGCACCCCAAAGGAGCATATGTCACAGGTCTCTGTGGCGCAATAGGTTAGCGCGTTCGGCTGTTAACCGAAAGGTTGGTGGTTCAAGCCCACCCAGGGACGCAGGAAGCTTTTCGCTGCCGTTCCGCCATGTGTCAGCAAGCTTCAGAGTTTAGCACACAGGGAACCTTTTCACTAACGCAGCGTTCGTAGCCCTTTTTGAGCGCTTACAGCTTTGTCAGTTGCCTTGTGTCAAAAGAAGACAGAGGGTGGTAGGTGAAGGTTTGCATCGGCTCAAGTTTGCTGTTCATGTTTTGTTCCGAGCGGTGGAGGCCCGTGTTCCAGGGAGGTCCTGCTCAAAAGCCCCACTTAGGAGCACCACAAAATGCCATTAAAATCACATTCAAATAATATAGTGTCAGAATTTGCAAACTGTATTCACGCAGCGGGACAGAACTGCATGCCTGGAACGTTTGTGGAGTTGCCTGAACTTGTAACCTATCGGGCTTTCGGACAAGAGGTCAATCGATTTGCCGCACTTCTATATGTACTAGCATCTTTGTATTTTCAGTTTGCGGTTGGAGGTTGGGTCCTCCGATTTTTGCTGGATGGCTCACTATTTGCCTTTCGTAATTAGGAGAAGTTTGCCTTCAGTGACCGCTCTCTCTCTCTTGCCACAGATGGAAACGGAACTTTAACTCCGGGCTTTTGATTGTGCATGTTATCGGCCTGCTCTGCTTGTTCAACCTGTGTTCCCCAGCAACAGGCATGGCTAAAACAAACAGAGAACACTCTAAGCCAGGGGTGTCCAAACTCTGTCCTGGAGGGCCACTGTCCTGTAGAGTTTCGCTACAACCAGCTCCAGAAGCCCCGCCTGGAAGACTCTAGTCTCCCTGGTGAGACCTTGATTAGCTGGTTCAGGTGTGTTTTCATAGGGGTTGGAGCTAAGCTCTGCAGGACAAGGGCCCTCCAGGACCGAGTGTGAACACCCCTGCTCTAAGCCTACCGCTACGCTTAACCCTAACTTTACCCGCAAGAGGTTTTCCCAAGCCTGTGCAAAAAGTGAGGCGCCGTTTCGCGCGCAAAATTTGGCATCTGATAAAAACCACGAACGGGCCCGCGGCAGTCCAACGCAGCCGCCCGGCTAGCTCAGTCGGTAGAGCATGAGACTCTTAATCTCAGGGTCGTGGGTTCGAGCCCCACGTTGGGCGTATCTATTGGCTTTCTCTCAATTCCCAATTGACTCTCAGTTTCCAGCGAGTCTTTTGACCTGTGTGGCACGCACGGCGTTAATTTGTTTGCCACCACACCCCAGAGGAGCATATGTCACAGGTCTCTGTGGCGCAATAGGTTAGCGCGTTCGGCTGTTAACCGAAAGGTTGGTGGTTCAAGCGGATGCAGGAAGCTTTTCGCTGCCGTTCCGCCATGTGTCCGCAAGCTTCAGAGTTTCGCACACAGGGAACCTGTTCACTAACGCAGCGTTCGTAGCCCTTTTTGAGCGCTTACAGCTTTGTCAGTTGCCTTGTGTCAAAAGAAGACAGAGGGTGGTAGGTGAAGGTTTGCATCGGCTCAAGTTTGCTGTTCATGTTTTGTTCCGAGCGGTGGAGGCCCGTGTTCCAGGGAGGTCCTGCTCAAAAGCCCCACTAGGAGCACCACAAAATGCCATTAAAATCACATTCAAATAATATAGTGTCAGAATTTGCAAACTGTATTCACGCAGCGGGACAGAACTGCATGCCTGGAACGTTTGTGGAGTTGCCTGAACTTGTAACCTATCGGGCTTTCGGACAAGAGGTCAATCGATTTGCCGCACTTCTATATGTACTAGCATCTTTGTATTTTCAGTTTGCGGTTGGAGGTTGGGTCCTCCGATTTTTGCTGGATGGCTCACTATTTGCCTTTGGTAATTAGGAGAAGTTTGCCTTCAGTGACCGCTCTCTCTCTCTTGCCACAGATGGAAACGGAACTTTAACTCCGGGCTTTTGATTGTGCATGTTATCGGCCTGCTCTGCTTGTTCAACCTGTGTTCCCCAGCAACAGGCATGGCTAAAACAAACAGAGAACCCTCTAAGCCAGGGGTGTCCAAACTCTGTCCTGGAGGGCCACTGTCCTGTAGAGTTTCGCTACAACCAGCTCCAGAAGACCCGCCTGGAAGACTCTAGTCTCCCTGGTGAGACCTTGATTAGCTGGTTCAGGTGTGTTTTCATAGGGGTTGGAGCTAAGCTCTGCAGGACAAGGGCCCTCCAGGA